>NW_021638312.1:0-310300 GCF_900090045.1 Plasmodium malariae
GATACTAATAAATATGTAGTGGATAGTACCCTTAAATTATTAGTACAAAGAGGATATTCTGACTTTTTTACTAAAATAGTTTTTTGTAACAAACTATATGAATAAATGCATTTCTGTTTAAGAGCAACAAACAAATTAGTTCCTTAAAAGGGCATTTTATCTATTTGTACATTGCATTTGCTCTGCTAATTTAATTCGAAGATTGCTTATTAGAAGAGACCGGATTTATATAAGTTTTACGATAATTTAAATTGTGTTACTAATTCATTTTATTTCCCACAATATGTAATAATTTAAATAATACCAAGTTGCTTTAACTTTGGTGTGTCCTTGAAATATATTGGAATTATGGGATGGTATAAGCCTGGATTATATGGAACTTGGTTGTAACAATTATAGAAAATATCCCTATTATTAGAAGTATTGGTTATAAGAAAGATTAAGGGGAATTATAACTCATCTGACTTTAGTATAATTTACAATATGTGGGGAAAAATTGAAAATAGAATTTATGTTAAAGAAATATAATAAAGAATGTTCTTGCAATTAGAATAAGAATATGATAACGAGGTATTAAGAGAAGAGAAAGATTTATACCATATTGTAGGATATTATATTAATATATGTTTAATGAAGCATAAGAAGGAAATTATTTACGAAACTTTTTGAGATAGTATAAATCATTTTATTTTTTCTCATACAAATAAATGGAGAATGATAATGGTTAAAAAGAATTTAAAAAGGAAATGCACTTAAATAAAAAATTCATAAATAATGAAATAACATAATTTTTAAATGACATGATAGTTGTTCTGGTTTTCTCTTTAGAAATAATTACGAATCTATATTTGAATTAAAACAATAATAGTTCATTAAATCAGTGAAGGAAATAGCTGAATAATGTAAATATAGGAAAAACGTTGGTAGTGATGCTGATTAAAATATGAAAAGGTAATAAATAAGGAAAGAATTTTTATTAAAATCATTATTAAAATCAATTAAATGCACGTTTTTTAGATGGTAAATATCAGTAAATCCGTCTTTATGGCATATAAATATTTAATTATGTTAATAGATTATATGTTTTATTACTTTAAATTTTTAGGAAGACATTTCTGAAGAGTTAACTCCGTGCGTTGCATATAATTCATCGAATAAAGGAGGCCGCATCAGCTGAAATATATATTGTAAATATATATATTTTCATTAAAAAATAAAGTAGCATGGTATAAGTTATTCATTGGGCAAGAATGTAAGGAATTTATATGAAATAGAGAACAAAGGAGACTGTAGTGAAAATTGTATATATTTCACTTGCTGTGTGCATTGTCAAATAAGAAAAATTTTTAGGCATAATAAAAACAATATTTATATCAGTTCGTAAACTTATTTACATAGCGTACGTTATTATTAAGGAATATAATATTTATGAATTTCAATTTGAATATAAAACTAATTTTAGCTTGGACGAATGGAATGATATGAAAGATTTATTGACTTTTTTTAAAAAATATGATAGTATTAATGAATGTAACACAACAGGCAAAACTAATGCATATATCCCAGTTGTGGTAATGAACTGTATAAAAATATTAACCAGTAATGATTCCTTTATTTTAGTAGTTCCTATGATTGATAAGAAAACTCCCAAAATTATTTTAAATATAATGACTATTTCCCCAATAAATTCCTATCTAAAATAAGGCGTAAAAACGAACTATCCCGTAATGCGTAGAATATATATTTAAAGAAATAACCAATAATAGTAAAGTTATAGCTATAACTCAAAAAGGAACTATGCAAAAGTAAAACAAATTTATATGCGATTCTTTTTATGTTATTGCGTTTCTTGCTTTTACACTGATAAGAAGTTTTTTCATGTTTTATTTAAATTATGTCCGAATTCCATTTTAATTGTGAATATTTTATGTTACTATAAGTAATTTATTTTTATAAAATACTATGATTATAAAATAAATGTATGCATATATATATGCGTATATATATATGCATATATTTATATGCATTTTTTATATAATTTTACTGCATTTGGACCTTGGTTGGAAAAGAGGATTCTAGCGCAAAGAAAAATTAAGTAATATAACTGTGAAGAGTGGAAGAAAGAATTATTATAAAGTGAAAATATATTCCTTAATATAAATTAGAACAGCAGGTAATTACACATACTTTATCGCTCTATATAATATTCTTTGTTCATACTTCATGTGAAATATTGTTTTAGAGAAGAAGCATGCAAAAAGTACACAAACTTTTTAAGTTTGGAATAATAGCATGAAAAATAACAGTATAAAAAAGAAAATTAATATATAATACTAAATAAATAAATAATACTAAAATAAATGAATAATACTAAAATAAATATTAATAAAATAAATAAATAATAATCAATTAAATAAACAATAATCAAATAAATAAATAATATTCAAATAAATAATAATCAAATAAATAATAATCAAATAAATAATAATCAAATAAATAATAATCAAATAAATAATAATCTAATAAATGGTTTCTAAGCTTCACTTTTTCCTGTAAATCTTATATTAGATAAGGAAGCGCAAAAATATATAAAATATGATTTAGTTGGATATTTTATGAATAAAATAAAACATTGCGAATAATAAAATTCATTAGAGGTAGAAGTGAAATTTAAAATAATATTTCTATAAAAAATACAGGAGCGAAAATGATTATATTTGTTAAATTAATACATTAGTTATAATATATATTTTACAATGTTCGAATTAGTAGAAACATTAGTAATAAGTTGTGTGAAAAAATAAAATATATTTATGATAAGCATATTATAAAATTGTTAATTAATAAAAGGTTAATTAAAACCGAATTAATGAATAAATGAAATGTAACATAAGGATTGTACATTATTAATGGAACCACAAACGCTTAAAAATATAAAGCAAAATAATAAAATACGCAAAGAGTAACAAATATTGAACTGGCATAATTTTATTATTATCTAAGTATGTATTTGAACCTGCTTTTATTCGAAATAAAACATTTTTTTTTATAAAAGAAGAAGTTCGTTTATCAGAAATTTATGAATTAATAATTTTATTAATAGAATAATTCTTAATATGTTCGACAAAATGCATTTTAGTGTTACCATGTCTTTTATTTTAAATAGCATAATTAGAAACATAAATTAGTTAAACAAAGGAATTACCTAAATTTGAACAGAATTTTTGTATACTTAAAATAGGTATATCATTATATATAAGCGTTGTTCGAATATTATTATTCAATATATAACTTAGGTACATATAAATATAATTATGTTATAAAAAATTTAAAAAACATTTCATCAAATGGGATTTATTACATGAAATAAAAAGTTATAATAACTTATATGTTACAATTTTTATAAAAAACGTGAAAAGAAAAAAAAAAAAAAAAACAGTAATTATAACAATATATTATTTTGTAAAAGTTTTATAAATAAATTTTTTTTTTTTTTAAATTCATTATCCGTTTTTTTTAATTTCCTTTTTGAATAAAGTATTTATTTAAATTTTTATGTTTGATATGTGTATTTTTAATTTTGTATGACTATTCACTCAAAATGGTAGATTTATAAAAACCTGCTTTTAACATCATTAGTCATTATAAATAAGTAATTCATAAAATTAATAAAAATATCCATGAACATATATACAATAAATATGGAATTATACGATGAAAAATATAAAGTACAAATTCTAACGTATTATTCCTTAAATAAATGACATTGTAGAAAACTAGCAAAACATACATAAGATTGACTAGCTAATGGACAAAACGAAGTATATATAGTTTTTCATCGCTTTAACAAAATTTCTCTAAAATTTGAATATTCATGTTTGTTAACAAAAGATGAATAAAACTATTAACAAGATGATTTTTATTACATTTAATAACATGATTAGTAAAATATATTTCATTAATATTTAGTTCCATTGCTATATTTTAAGGGGATAGGCTATTTAAACGTATTAAAAACTAATGGTTATAATAATAATTAAAATAATACATTAAGCTTGTTTATGATATTACAATCAATTTTTGACTCATAAAATTGAAATATTTGTTTTTATATATGTATATTAATTTGAATATAGTTTAATGCTTAATTGTCGTACATATAGAGTTTGTAAGATACCCCTTTAGAACAACAAAAAAAAAGGTAAATTTATATAATAGAATTAATTTATTAAAAATTACAGACTTACTATTTTATTATTATCGTACGAAAGTTATTGATTACTAATTTTTTTATACAATTTTTGTATGTATGTAAAAACGAAAACAGCAGTCAGTTATTAGGAGTTGTACTGGATAAATTTCTCTTGAAACAATATTTTTTTATTACTCTACGTGATTAGTTATTTATGTAAATACTATATATACATCTCATATTTTCTTTAACATTTTATATTTTTAGTAAATATTATTAAATGAACGGATGAGATGCAATTTCTTTAAGCATATTCATTTTCAGAATTGCATATTTTTAATAAGAATGAAAAGAAAAATAAGATACATAAAATGTGTATACATTATCGAATTGATATTATTCTACTTTAATATTAAATATTTGAGGGGAAAAACGAAGAAAAGCAGGAACTTGGACAATAAGACTTAACAAAAAAAAAAAAAAAAAAAAATTGTAAATTGCCATTGGAATAGAATAATATCAGATGTAAAAATGTAAAATAAAATGAAATAATGAGTTCATTTAAATATGGATAATAAATTAACATGAAGGAATGTTTTTATTTTTGACGTAAAAGTAATTTTTTTGTATATTAATATGTTCCACGATTTAATTAAAGAGTCTAAAGAATCTAAAATTTCCACATGAACAATATTTCTGTTGAGTAAAAATTATTATAAAATTAATTTTTTACTTAAAAACACTTTAATGCCCCATATGTTGCTTTTCTCAACAAAGTTATACTAATATATATTCAACTGAGATGTATAAAGACACACTAATTGAATACATATAAAGTGGTTAATGATAAAATAAAATAGTGCTACATTTATAAAATTATATATAAATATATATATATATATTGAAGTTAAAATTTTAAAATGAACAAAAATATAATAAATTGAAAACTCAATAAAACAAAAATTCAAACAGATTATTGGGGAAATAACTAACATACAAATATATATGGAGTATTTTCTTACATATACAAATAAAAAAAATAATAAAAAAAATACTAATTTAAAAATTTACATTTTCTCATAACAGATATGTAAATTTATTTAAATGAACAAACCGCAAACATATAAACGATATATTTACACTAGAGGGAACAAGAAAAATATTAAAGGGATTCTTTTGGGTGAAAAATAAATATAATTCAGGTAATACATAAATATTAGTAGTTTATGTGTATATATTGTTAAATATATTAAATTTAAAGTATATTAATATAGCTACGTTCTATTTATATTTTTCGAAGGAACTCTCTTTGATGCAATGTTTGGATTGATATTTCGCTTATCTATTACAATATCTTCTGTCATATTAAAACTCTTACTTACATATTTAGATAATTTAGAGAAAAGATAAAAATATATTAATGTGAATGTTGCAAATGATACTAAAATAACAAAAACTAGATGATTTTGTATACCCTTAATCATCATAGTAGTACATATGATAGGGATTAATAAAAGTGGAGCAAAAACTTTGAACGCTACTTTTTTCATGCTTTCTACAGGTTTATCTGTATATTTGTTTATTTTTCTGTCTTCAACACTAACTAGATTTCCCACTTCTTTTTCATACTGTTCGTCTAGTTTCTTCAAATAGTTAAGTATCCCTGATGATGCATAATTACTTTCTGGCTTATAACTATTAATTTGAATAAATTTTCCTTTTAATTCTCCTTTTACCTCATCAGGATAATCAACAGAGTTTAATGAAAAATTGGAACCATCAACATTACTATTATAGTTTAATGAATCATTGGAACCATCAAAAATACCATTAGAATTTAATGAGTCAAGTGAGTTTTGATGGATTTTTTGAACATTACTATTTAAATTAATATCTGAATCATCTAAAGCTTTATATGTTTGACCGTGTAATGATATGCTTACCCTTATGTCAGATGAATTATTTAGGCTTATATTTTGATTGTATAATATTACAGAGTTAGTTTAAGAATTAAGTTAAATATTTATTATTTAGAAAAATATACATAGTTACATATAAATAAGAAATTAGATTTGAAAAGAAAATGAAAACTTGTAAAAAGCGGATAGAAATTATGGTTTTAATTATCCGACTTCATACGAATACTGACACATCTATGCTAAAAAGGCAGAAGAGAAGATTTTAATTAAGGTAAATTTATTTGTATTTGCCATTACGTAGAATTGATTTATAGATACTAACGTTTTTTGTTAATATAATTTAGATCTCTATGATTTTTTGATAATATTCAACGGAAGATATATAATAATTTTTTTTTAT
The DNA here is from genome assembly GCF_900090045.1 of Plasmodium malariae. Classification (NCBI taxonomy): domain Eukaryota; phylum Apicomplexa; class Aconoidasida; order Haemosporida; family Plasmodiidae; genus Plasmodium; species Plasmodium malariae. The sequence continues at coordinate 6,512 of NW_021638312.1, forward strand.
ACTTTTATGTTTAAATTTAAAACTTTTTAAAGAGTTCTTTAATTAGTGATAATTATATCAGATATTCAAAGTAGAAAGAGTTGAAATTCATTAAATAAAAATATTATAGTAATTTTTTTATGTACAAATATTATTATTTAAAACAATATTAATATAGAACATGATTTTAAGAATATTAAAAATTATATAATTATATTAATTCTTGCAATTAAGACTTACCGTTGAAAATATTTTATATCAAAAAAAAAAAAAATAATAATAACATATATACATTTTTCTTATGCATATTAAGAAATATTTTTCGTTATTTTGGTTGTGAGTAAATGGACAGAATGTAACAAAATAATATTACATAATAAATATAGTTAGTGTTTGAAAAGCTATAATTTAAATTTTATCTTCATGATTAAAATTATGAATAGTCCTTTGAATTTAGCTAAAGTCATACATATGAAATTTTTTTTAAATAATTTGTAATAAGAGAAATAATCACAATAATATGAAATATATATATATATATAATAGTAATGAATAGCACTTAATTAAAATGCAGTATATATAATATTAAGGACTTACATATATTTTAAGAAAAAATAGTTAATAGACTGCTAACTAAAAAATATATGATATATAATATCTGAAGCTACATTTACCGTTAAACCATATAAGATAATTCAAAGTTTTATTTTTTAAAAAAATAGAAAGCATGGTTTTATAATGTGGTATTGTCTTTATGTAGCCTTTAATATTCTTATGTTTAAATAATATACAGGAAACTCATATCATAAATATAAAATAAATATTTCAACCAGTACAAGTTTATAAAAAAAATGTTTGCAATTAATGTAACAAAAAATACCATTTAAAAAAAAGAAAAAGAAAATTAATAAGAAATAATAAATTTGTGTAATTTTAAAATATTTTAAAGAATTATATATATAAATAATTGTTACTTTTATATCATTTCAACGTAGGATTATTTATATTTTAAGTTATAATATAAATAAGAAAATTCTTATATAATAAGATAGAAAAATGGGTTCCCTAGAAATGTATTATAACAGCGATGTCAATATTACAAATTCAATAAAAATGGAAAATCAGCATTTTGACTAATGAAGAAATTATTAGTGAAAATTATGAACATTCTTTTTACAATATTATAGTATTGAAAAGTTAAAAATTTTTTGATGATTTATATATGTACTATAATTTAACTATATTTATAGAAATAATATACAAATATATTTCCTTTTTGTAAAATTTTTTTTCTTTACATAGGATCAACGATGAATAATTTAAGTCTTCTTCCTATATATATGTATTAAGTTTATAATAATGACATATATTACTATGTTAATTTATGTGTGGTTCATTTATACATATAATTTATTTATAAAAATACACGTTGGTAAAATTTTTTTTTTTTTTCTATATTTGGTTGATTGTGCATAAATCGATATAGTGTCTTTGTGTTCCTTTATTTTTTATATATTTTAAATATATAATAAATCTGTAGTTATAATAATATGGCTTATTTATGTAAATAAATTTGGGAAAAAATATTAAAACATATATACATAAATTTAATGAATATATCATTTATATTTAAGCTTATGTATTAAATAACTTAATAATAATTCTATTTAAAAATTTATGACTTTTTAGAAAACTTAACTTCTGTCCAATTCTGTTATATATGAATAAATATTTTTTATTTTTTACAAACAATAAAAATGATCAGTATCGAAAAATATTTTTTATGACGTTTTCTAACGACAGAATTTTTAATTATAAGAAATATATTTATATTATTATTTGTACATATAGCTATATATTAATAGAGCACCCTACATTCCACTAATATCGAAAAATGTTCCTTGCATTTTGGATTAGGTGATTTAAATGTGAGTCTCATATAATTAATAGTACAATGTGCATGAACCATATTTTATGAAAGGCCTCTTATTCATGAATTTTATATATAAAATATGAATTACTATTTTATATTTGCATAAAAAAAAAAAATTTATTTAACATAATAATTATTTTCTTTTACGATGCATAATAAGCATTATATTAAATTATTTATAAATATTCAAAAAAACGTGAAAATGATCATAATTTATGTGCATTGATATTTTATAAAAGCATAAAATATATTTACATATGAGTAATATTAGTACTTCATATATGAAGTATTATTGTTCATGTGGTGTCTAGATAAAGAAATGTCCAGTGAATTTATTTTCAAAAAATATTAAACAACCTAATGAGAGATATTAAAATTACTATATAAAAGAATACGTAATATTTATTGTTCGCTACTTTTGTCCAATTGTTAGTATAGGTTCACTTATAACCATTTATATTAATAGTGATATGTATTTAATACAAATAACCTTTATACTGTATGAACAAGCTATATTTAAAATAGAAATATATTGCGGATACAATGAAAGTACTGATCACTGTGAATTCATGTAATTTCAAAAATGTACTTCTAAAAAAAAAAAAAAAAAGTGTAATTGATTACTTAGTTACAATTGAAGCCTACAAGATGTAAGAATAGTAATATTTTTCGATATTTTTTCATCATTATTATGATGTATGTACTTGTTCTACTTTTAGTTAATAAAATATTTGATAGATATTACATTTATGTTAAGTATAATTTTCTAAGGAACAAAAATGTTCTTTATAAGTAGTAATTTAAGAATAATTTTTCCTTTTTTGAGCAAATTATATTACATAACACAGAAAAACACAATAAAATAAAGCTGAAGAAAAGAGAAAATTTGATACCACATGTGCTGTAGCTTTATGAATAATTTATTAGAAAAAAGAAAATAAAAAATGAAAGAAGTTTCAATACAAATCTATTTTACATCCTAATTATTAAAGTTTCTAACACTTGTTACGTTATATTACAGAAGAATAGTAAGTAATATATTATATAGGAATAAATATTATTCTCATATGAACTTTTACAAATTTTTAAAACGTAGTACATACATATATATATATGTATATATATATAAATTTTTAAATATTTAATTTCACATATTAAAGCGATATCGTTTTTTATAAGTGTTTTTTATACTTAATTTTAAAACAGGAACGTTTTCAAAATACTCCAAAATATTTTAATCATTCATATTGAGTAATAACATATATTAAGTAAGGAATATAGAGAAGACCACATACGTATCGCATATCTGCATATATATAAAAAAATAAAGTATATATATATATATTTTTAATGTGTGCAAATATTATGACTCTTAAATAAGGAACAAAGTATACTACCATTAATTGTGATATAACTCTAAATTATACATTTAATTAATATATATATATATATATATATATACATTTCTATTATTTTTTTACTTATCAAAGAATAATTTATATTACAAATGCTAAATCAATTATTAGGTTTTACTAAAAAATTCAATAATCTTTAAATTATATTATAAAAATGATAAGGTGCTAATCAGCACAAAATATAACTTTATATATTGATATGTAAGCAAAATAAATTATTAAAAAATGTAATAGTTATTTTTTTCCATGGTGCATTAAAAATGTTATTATTAAAGGTACACAAAATTAATTCTTCTTAAATAAAGCGAAATATTATATTCTTAAAAAATTGTCAATTTTATATATTAATAAGAGAAGTATAAACAAAAACATTATTTAAAAAATAAGGAAAACATATGAAAAATATATTTATTAAAAGCATACTTATGTAAGGCACTAATATGAGAATTAACATTAGAAAAGTGGTAATTTGGTTCTCAATATTATTTTGTGTATTAATCTAACGCGTATATAAAAAAGTAATATACATTTAAAAAAATATATATTATAAATACAGCATATCTTATTATTTCAAAAAAAAAAAAAAAAATTAGTCATTAAGAAATAAAATAAAAAACGTTGCTTAAATTTTCATGAAATTAATAGGTTAATATTGAATATATAAAAATTATTTTTTTTTATAGTATATATGCATTAATATCTGGCTATTTTTATTGAATCCATTATTCATATAACTTTTTATGTATTTCCTTACAGAAATATAACTATGTTATATATAATTATAATATTTTTTAAATAAATAAATTTCAATTTTTATATTTCATTCATGATATTATCTTTCATACTGTTTATTAATTTACATTATCCTTTTCTTTGTTCCCGTTAAATTCCACAAAATTTTAGAAATATGTTTAATATAGATGATCAGTTTTCACATGATTATCATCCAAATATATTATGGTCATATCATTATTAACTTCTTGGGTGTATTTTGTTTCCTTTTCATAGTATTTGTCAACTTTATTAAAATAATATGGGGAATCTATATGTTTGTCTTTTACTTTTATCCGGTCTTCTATCACCTGCCTAAAATTGTCTTCTCCCATATAATCCTGAATTTCCTTACACCTACTACTTTCCAAAGTTATACTGTTCTCTTCAATTATTTATTCTGATATATGCAGTTTTTCATTTGAATTTTCTTCGGGCTTCCATTCTTTTATGCAAGTATCCAAATGTGAGTCATTATTTGATAAATTATCCTCTTTTTTTCATTCTACTAATACTAACATTAGTACGAATATGCGGAGTTTCGTTTGTAATTTTTCTTTTTTATATCTGTATAATTCTTCATGATTTTCTTTGTTCTCCAATTCTTCTAAATTAATTAATAACATATTAACATTAGTTTCTTCAATTTCATAATTATTTTCCACATTTTCGGTTTCTTCTATAAATCTGTTGAGCTGCTGCTGTTTATTATACTGTTCTATTGCAATTTCCTTTTTTGATATCCACTATTTCCATATATCTTTTTATTTTTCTAAAAAAGGAGTCATTAGATTTTAATTTGGAGGGTCTTTTTCTAACTTTTTCATGTTTTCTAAGTAAGGATATTGTTCTTTTTTTCTAATCGTGTTTTAAATTATTAAACCAATCTTCTTTTTTGAATTCTTTAAAAAGGTTTTTGTATCTTTTTACCCATTTATTCTATAGAATATTTTGTTTCTTAATATCATTTCCTCTTTTATTATTCTCCGTTATTTGTTTATTTTCTGTTGAGTTAGGATTTGTTCCATATTCCTCCTTTGTTAAATTCCCATTGTTCATTTCTAAATTATTCGATTACTTCTATATGTAATTCTATAATAATATTAGTTCGTTCTTTTTTTCTTTTTTTTTTTATTGGAACTATTAAATTATTCCCCATGTTACGATCTTTTTTTTTTATTTTCTTTATCGTTTCGATATCATGAGGAATATTATGTGCTGCATATTCTAATTAACCTTGTGTTGAATAGTCATTTAAATTTTCTAAATTTGATTGTATTGTTAATATTTGTCTATATCCAAATTTATGTTGTTATTTCTTTTATTTATTACTAAACAGTTATCTCATAAGAGTGTACTAAAAGATAAGAAGAAAAGCTGTTGTAATAAAATTTAACGTTGTAATTAAAATATTTTTCATATTTATAATGCCTAAATTTTATTTTATCTTAATAAAAAGGATATCAATAATAATAATTACAAGGGTTATAAAAACAGTTGATATGCGCTTTTTAGGTGTAGTACGTCCAGGTATCACATGAAAAGGACCCCTCTTTTCTGATGAGTTTCTGGATTCTACTCTTGTATCTGTAATTATATTAATAAAATATAAATATATATATATAATTATTTTATACAATTTTTTTAAATAATAATAAGTGGCATTAATTTTAGATGCATTAGTAGTGAACATTTGAAAATCATTGGAACTTTGTATAGGAAAAGTATATGCAGTATTAAAAAATTCAGAAGCTACATTTTTAGGGGACTCCTTAAAAAGTTGTGATAACTTTTTGGGTTGTGATATTTCTCCATATGTTGAAGAAGTAGGTGAAAAAGCAAAAATTAATGGAACAACGTCCTGATCAGTAACTGAAACTTCAGAATCAGGAAATGCAGAATGTAAAAGAATTTGAGTAATAACGTTACTATCAAGAGAATGTGTAAGCGTAAATTCTGACTGATCTTCTAGAGGAAATGTAACATCAGTGCCTGAACCTTCCATATCTTACATATCTTCTAGGAGAGTTGGTGTTAAAGTAATTTTAGGATATTCACTATATTTTGTATTTGAGGAATCTTCAGAAGAATCAGTAACAGCAGGAGGTTTAGATTCGTAAAGTTCATCATCAGTTTAGAATGGAAATGTTTGGGACTTTGCAGCATCTGGTAGACCTATATATTGAATAGGATGAGCCTTTACAGAAGCAGATCTTCCACATTAAATATAAATTAAGGTACTTTTTGGATGTTCAGTATTATTAATGGAAGTTTCATTAGATATAAGACTATTAGTAAATGTGTTATGTTTATATGTTACCTGGAGATTCCTTTCTCGAGATGTAAATATTGCAAATCGATTTATTTTTCTACCTGCAGCTTGTATAAGTTGATTTCTATTTTTTTTCATTGCTAAAACTTTTAAAAAAAATTTAGGGGTTTTACTTCTTTTTGAATTTTATCCTGAGAGGAACCAACTTTTCCTTTTCTTTCAGGACTTTATAAACCAGATTTATTCCTTTGAGGATCTGTAGTTGGGTTATCTTATTTCTTGATTCTACTTAAATTAGTATCCATCATTATTATTTTGTCTGCATCAGGTATTCGTATGTTTCCTATATAAATAACAGGTTTACCAGGGTAAGGTACATTATAAGAATAGAGAAAACAAGCAAAAGATGCATCATCTATCTCATTAACTACTAGCATGTTACAACCATTTGTAATATTGATTTCTCTAGTTCTAGATTATTTTCAAATAAGTTCTTTCTTTGGGTCAAAGTATTTGTTTGGTTTCGTAGTTCAACTTTATTTAATGTCATATTAATCTAGACAGAATTAGTCTTGATTATAATGATTTATGGGCATCATCCTTCGTGTATCTGTATATATCAGAATTTCCTCAATAACTGAATCAAAATATTTTATTTTTTCGCAGAAATATCGAACTTTATATTTTAACACAAAAAGATATATAGCTCCTTCCGTTGAAATAATAGGACATCCTCCATAATATTGAGAAGCTCTGTTAAAATGAGTACCTAAAAATATCTCGAGTATTTCTCATGCATTATGACCATAATTTTTCTTATATAATATTTTGTTCCTAGTGAGATATTCACCCAAGTTTAATGATTCTCTAACTAATTCCTCTTCATCCACAAGATTCTTTAATCGTTCAAGGTGATTTTGAACATGTGTTATTAGTGTAAAAACCTGACTAAGTTTACTCGTTGTTCGTTTAGGATTAGAAGTATAATTTCCTACAGTAAAAGAATTATGCGACGCCATCTAACCATTAATTTACATTGTAGCTGCTTTTTTTTAATAAAAATATATAAATTACTTGGAGAAATAACATATACATATACGTTTACATATTAGAAAAGAACTATTTTACTATGTTGTATTAGGAGATTATATAATTACATTTAATTAGGTATGTACAACATCTCAATGAAAAATACTATTTTAGAGCTCTTAATATATTTATACTGTTATTTAAAGAGTGACATATATTAACAGAAATTATTAAATTATAATTACGTAAGTACTTATGTGATGAAATGTAAAGTACCGAAATATGTTATCGTTCTTTTTATGAACTTTATAAATATTTATACTTAAAACAAATATGATATTTTTGCAAATATTTTTTCCAATATTATTATGGAATGAACTTACAGTAATATATACATATGTGTATATATACATTTTTTCTAAAATTATTATTTCCTTTGTAAACCGAAGGTAAATATAACAACGTGAAATTACATATAAGCAACATTAATAAATAATTTGAAACTTATTTTGTAAAATTATTATTTATATTTATGTGTTGTATTTTTTTTTTTTTTTTATGAACATACATATATAAAAATTTTATAAGAATATTTATGTACGTTATATTTTTTCTTTTTTTGCTTTTCATAAACAGTATCATTTATAAATATCATCATTATTATAATGATAGTGCATTATTATTAATTGTCTTACTTTTGCAATTTATTCTTCATACATTAATTTTTAAGTAATTTATTCGTTTTTTTAATATTTAATACAATACACTCAAAGTGAGGAATTATTAATATATAAATTATTCTAAATGTTTGAAATAACTATGGTACCAATTAATATTTTAAATGCCCATATAATGTATAGACAGTATTAAATAAATGAATTATCTAAAAATTAATTATTTAGTGTGCATATTATTCTATTGAATAATTATAAAAAATATATTTTTTGTTACATACGTACGTATTTCCATTTTTAAATATAAATAATTGTATGTGAACTAAATATTTATTAAAAAAGTGCATATTTAATTATATTGTTTATTATAGAAGAATATTTAGGAACTTATTCAAAAAAATGAAAAATTATTATATTATATTAGGAACGAAATAATTTTAAAATATGATTATAAAAATGAAAGTTATATATGTTATGAATATTTAATAAAAAAAAAAAAAAAAATATAATTCCATATAACTGGAATAATATACAATACTTTTAATAATACAAATAAATGTGTAACTTCATAATTATTTTATTTTAATATCCTTTGAGAATATTCATATCGAAAGTTTAAAAAGTTGTCTTTATACTTTTTCAACTTTTTCTGTTTTAAGTTTTTTTCGCTAAGTGACCTTCACACTATAAAATAACAATATTGTACAATTCAGAACAAGGCATATAATGCAATATTTTATAATTATTTTAAGGCATATGCTGGATGGAAAATTTTTAAAAGAATTTATATATGTATCTTATAACATAGGCTATTTCTTTATAGTGAAAGCACATAATTCATAACTTTAATGATTAATTCGAAATATGAGTAAGTAACAAATACTGGCGTGGGGGATAAAAAAAAAAAAAAAATTGCTGTTGATAAATTTTGCAAAGAATTATTTCCCAAAAATATTTAATATATTATATTATATATATATATATATATATATATATATGTATTTAATTAAACTGATTATATTGAAAATTTAGTAGTTCGATATTTTTAGAATTTCTGCATTTTATTTTGCATAATTTTTTTATCCTTTCTTGTATTTTTTTTTTTTTTATTCGTATCGGAAACTTTTTATGTAAGTTTTTTTAAAAATTTATTGCATAAATATATTGTACACATCAAGGGATATAAAAAAACATTTTTTGGAAATTTCGGTTATTATATAATTAAATTATTTCACTTGAAAATGTTAGTTACATGTAAATTAAAAATAATATCTAATTAATATCATAGTGGGTAATATAATGCAAAACATATTTTACTATTCTGGAAAATAAGAAAATATATTGAAATAAATACATAGAAATTGTTTTCAAATATTTATGTTAAAAATATTTATCTTTTTTATAAATATGCAAAATTATTTTTTTTTGTTCATCTATAAACTTTGTCGCATTTTATTAAAATATACGGAGTTTCTCCAGAATATTTTATGCACATTGTTCATTAACAGTATCACTAAACTAATAGAAATTCTTAAGGATTAATGAATTATTGTTCCTAGAAATATGAATATATAAATTATTCATTTAAAAAATAATATTTAGTATTAAAATAGTTAAGTTGAATATATTAATTTGTAACGTGAAATATACTAATAGAATTGCAGTATATATAAAAAGAAATAAAGAACTTGGTAATATGCTCAAGCGTAATTATATTGAATATTATACTGTAATTTCTTTCGTTTTTTATTTAATATGTTTTAATGTACAATGTAGTAAAAGTGGTAATTATTATAGTTCACGTACATTTATTATTATAGATCATGTCATTAAACCATAGAGTTCATTATTATTAATATATTTTAATAGTATGAATTAAGGAATAATATTTATGAAAAATATTACGAATAATTTTATTTAATTATACATATATTTTTATATTATTATATTTTTTATACGTTATTTTACTTTCTTTTACATTCTTTTACATTCATATACTTGTATACAAAAATATAGAATGGCACCTTACCAAAGGGGGAAGCTTGATATACGGGAAATTTTATATATAATGGAAAAAATTATATTTATTAATTTTTATTTAATGTAAAATAGGTGACATTATTATTAAGTTTTAGTTAGTATAATATAATTCCATTTCTCTGTATATTATTATGCTATATATAATTTATTTGATATAATATTCTTTTGATCTAGCACAGATCTTTAAAAATATGAGTTCCATAATTTATTGTAATTCTAACGAATCATATATGACAATATAAGCAATATTATCTACATTTTAATTGTATTTTTATTGATTACATATCTTTCTTATTTTAATCTTTTAATCAACTTAATAATTGGACATTTATTCCAAATGTAATCAGCGATAATGGTGAGAAATTTCATTGTAAAAATCATGTTTTTTGTTTCATTTCCAAGTATGTATAATATTATATGGATAAATTTTTTTATAAAAAGCATTATATATCTTAACTATGTTAATTTTGAGTAATAATATGGATAATGGTTATATAATTAAGATTGACTTTTTTATATATCTCCTCTGTCTCTTCTTCATAACTGGTAAATTTGAATAAAATATTTATATTTTAACTTTATGTATTTTTCTTTAGTAGATTAGTTCAAACAATTCTTTTTACATTAGCGCTTTGTAGCTATTCCTTTGTCATATTCACATATATACTATTAGATTTTCAATAATAATATTAAAAAAGCATATTCTGGAATTTTCATTCTTTCGTATTTTTTTTAAATATATTATAATTAATTTGTTCTCAACTTTATTTTATACATTCAAAAGTATACTCTATAGAACATTCATAAAAGGTTGATTAAGTGCAACTTTATTAAGTTATATAGCATTTATTGTAACCAATGTATGTTTAATCATTTTTAGGATTAATTATCTATATTTGTTCATAAAAATATTTCACTGTAATTTCATTTATTCTTATTAAGAACAAAAGAAAAGTTCAAATTATCTACATTAATATTTTAAAAATTTACGTATTTTCCCATACCATATTTATATAACAATAATTTGATATTATAATATATTGTATGGAATGTAGAAGTAGATTTCCATTTTTAAGTGAAAATATATATAGTGTTTAGACAAAAGAAAAAACATGAAAAATGTTGCATTAAATGTTAATGGAATTATTGGCAATAGTTATACAAATTCAAATCCATTAAGATCATATGGTCTTTCATCTGTTGACAGTAAACAGTGAAATGAGGATTTTGCTGGAAAGAAATATCATTAAGATTCAGTATTTTCATATAATTCATTGAGCCATTTTAAGAACGCTACAATTTTGAACTTATATTATTCTTAGGAATACTATTTTCATTTATAAAATTTTACGATTAAGCGCAAAAATTATTGCCATTTTATATGGTACAACTATATTTATGAATATAATATAGTCAGACTTTTATTTAACCATTGATGAGATTTTTGTATGTGTTAAGTGATTTATGATAACTCTTGAGAGATGGTAAAAAATATAATTTATAAGCAAAACTCAAAAAATTAATTTTTAAAACATTTTTTATTTGTACAAAGACAAAATTCAGGTTTATTTAATTAAGATATATTGAAGATATGTAAACATTACATTACATTCGATAAAAATTGAACATTTAAATGATTATTTTACTTTTTGTAGATATTTCCCAATAGAGCTAGTATAAATATGAAAATAATTTTTTCAAAAATTGAAATTTAATATAATTTTATGCTCAGCGTCTTTTATCTATATGTATCAAATATTAATGATATAATTTATTAATTATAAAGTAGACGTAATATGAAAAGCATGTACACTTTATTAAGAACATATATATATATATATATATATATATATATTTATGCACACGAGAACAATATGCTTATGTTGTATATACTTAATAATGTGAAAATTAAATATGTTATAAGGAAATTAAAATATTTGTATACGATTTCTTAATATAGGAAGGACATAAATAATTTAGAAAAATATAGTTTTATTTTTTTAAATTAGTGGCTCAAAACGTGTTTTAAAGCAATTAATTTTCATATATTTGTAGAAGCTCCTTTACAAGTAAGTGCTTAGGAGCATTTCACTATTTCCTCTTCTTTATTTTTCAAAATTTATTTTATAATATACCTATATATGTACTACTACAAATTTTTATTAGAAGTTGATATTTATTTTATATAGAAAGTATGAAAGTAAAATATATGACTAGATATTGCAAAAACTTAGAATAAACTGAGTAAGAGCCTTCATAAATGTTGTCATAGTAATAATACATATGAGTTAAAACAGCAAAGATATGTTAATGTTAATGATAATGTTAATTTTTATAAATTTCTTTTCTTTTTTTTCATTTATATAGTAGGAAGAGTAATGCATCTTAGAAGGAACAAGCATATAAAGTTTTGCATTTGTGATTAATACAATAACATTTTGAGCATATAATATTTTTATAATTATCAAATTAAGGGTTATAAAATATAATGGAAATTTATGGTCATAGCATATTTTTTAGGTTAAAGATATTTTTAATAAGATATTTTTTTTTTTATATATTTTTGTTTATTGCTTAAGTTGCAGCTTTAAAATATGTTACTTATATTATGTATTTGTAAAAGAATAAATAAAAACTAAAATATTTGTTCTACATTTATTAAAGGAAAAAATACTAAATCATATATTTTATTAAATTATATTTTTGTTACTTTTTATCTGTTATATACATATTTATTAATTCTGTATATTGTCCTTATTTTAGAATTTACGTCTTTTGAATCATTTTTAAGTTAATATAATTGCATGAAGCATGTATTATTCTAAATTTGAATTTAATCTGTTTATCTCTCTCTATATATATATATACATATATATGTATATTTTTATTATACTAATATTTCTCCAAATTATATATATTTAATTTAAAAGAAAAAAAAGAATAAAAGAAATTAGATTGAAATATTTAACAATTTTTAATCTAGAAATAATGGTATTAATTAAACAAATAAAAATTATAATTTTAAAATATTGTAAGGCAAAAATAAAAAAATACAGTTTTTTACTCTTTAAATGTATATTTCGTTATATAATTAGGTAGTGTGTTGTGTATTCGATATTTTAAATAAATAGTATACCATAAATGCTTATATATCTTTATCTAGTATATGAAACATGTGTTATAGTGAATATAATAAAAAAAATAATAATGTGCAAAATATTATTTTTTTCTTTAGTTTTTTTTATTATTTTTATAATGCTATTTTTTAACAATACTACCTAGTTCTTTTAAAATATATTGTTTATGAAATTAAAATTATTGATGAGATGACACACTTAAATTTATTAGTTATTATTCTAGTGTATAGGGCAATGTATTATGTATATATTCTATAGGATCTATATTATTTATATACTACATATATCCTAATATTAAGACATAATACATATATATTCTCTTTTTTTCTTAGAATAGGGAATAATAAAAAAAAACTTATTTGTTTATTAAATTAAAAAATACATCTTTAGTATTTATAAATAAATTAAAAATTTTTTAATTTAATGAAATCAAATTTTTTATTAATACAGTTAAAATAGAAAACACTGTAAAACATATTTAAAGTTATATTTATTTGTTTACATTGTAAAATAAGTTCCATTTATATATATTTTATTATTATTTATGAGAAAATAAAATAATAAAAAAAAATAAAAAAAATATAGTACCCTTTATTATTAAAAATACGCTGTAATATGGTTAAGTTTTTCTCTAATTAATATATATTAGTATACTTATGAATTATGTAATGGAAAGAAATATTAAGTTACAATTTTTTATTAAAATCGCTGTGTTTATTCTGTTATCTTGGACATGCTATTTAAAAGATGAAGCTGTATAATTATAATATATAAGGATATTTGAATTATTTAAATTATTCATATTATTAGTATTGTATTCTTATTAATGCCGCTGTTTACTATTCAATTTTATATTCTATTAAATAACAAATATTAACTTTTTTTTTTTTCCCCCCTTAGAGAACACTTAACAAATCTTTGGATGAAGATTTCTATCTTGGTAGTAACTTAAATATAAGAAATTATCGATTACTAACAAGATATAAATATAATATGGATTCAATTATTGTACTGTTAAAAGATTTACTAAATGATGAAGAGTATGAAAAGAAGTATATATTTAAAAATGAAGAGTGTTCTTCAAGTAAAAACAAACAGTCACATAGAAATCTATTAATGAAGGAGGAATTCGATGCAGAAGATATGGATTATAATTATGATATATCTGATGAAAATTATTCGTATTTTAAAAAAAAAAGGACCAAGAATAGAGTATGTTAATTTTTTGGGAAATATGAGGAAAAATAATAATATAGGTTTAAGAAAAGGGAAATTACAAAAATGTGTAATAAAAGCTACTATGATTTTTATTGTTATATTGGTAGTAATACGAACATTAACATTAAAAGTAGTAGGAGGGTGGTCAGAAAATGATAGTGCTAGAAATTCTTTAAGGGGTGTTGGATATGTGAGGAGCGTAGGATATATAGGAGCAGAATTTTTCTTTAATATAATATCATATTCTATACCTACCCTTATATTATTTTTTGTGCTTGTACCAGGAATACATAAGATTTTCAGAAATAAGGGAAAATATAAAAAATTTTGCTTAGGAATATATGAAATGATTTGTAAGAATAACTTTTTTTCTACAGAGAAATTTTTAATAAGAAGTAATATCTAAAATATCTTTACATGTATATACTTAATAAATATACCCAATATTTATTATGTCTTGTGAATGTATCTACATAAACTTGGACTATTTTCGTTACATAAATTTAAAAAAACATGTAAGTTTTTCGTGAATTCGAATATTTTAGTATATTTTGATTGTATATTTTAAAGTATATTAGCGTCTTCATTAAATATTATGCTTTATAATATATTTTATTTTGTATCTAAATAGATATTCATGAAAAATGTATTAATTGTGTTAAAGTGAATATGTAATATTCCAGTTCCTATAATTTTATTAAAATATGATAATTTATATATAATCTGAAAATTGTTTGCTTTTTTTTCTTTTTTTTTTTATTGTTTTAGCTTAATATTGTTATTTGTTCATGCGATTTAAAAAAAGGTATTACAAGTTTAAAATTAGGAATAAATGGGAGTTGTTTTGTATTTGATGAAAAGAGATGTATATATTTTGTTTTATTCATATCCAAATATATATATATATATTTCATCTTCTAAAGAAAAAAATTAATATTTATTCCATGAAATATGTCTTGTTAGAAATACGTTGTAAAAAATATTCATAGTAGAAAACTTTTTAATGTACTTTTAGTTTTTTTTGAATAATACAAATATGAAGTATTTAATGTATAATAAACAAATATCCTTATTCTATATCTATTATTTACAAGTTTTTAAGGAGTTATTAATTTTATTTGTTTGGAATTAACTGATAATTTGAAAACATTTATTAATTCTTATTGTTTTTAATTATGGTGTTAATTCAATTTTTCAAAAATGAACTAAATAAATATCATACTGAAGATTTTTAAATAAATCAGCTAAACATTTTTTTAATTTTTTGCTTTATTAAAATACTGAATTAGTGAATTAAAAGTAGTTACAAAATGACGGATAACATATATAAATTCATTTTATTTTATTTTTTTTCACTGCAGTAAAATATTAAATATGTGTATATATCTGTAAAAAGATAAATTATTACAAATAGTGATGCAAATACTTATAAATTTTCTACATTTATATAATAATGTGCAGATATGTTTCATGTGCACTTCCTACTTTTTATGTTTATAAATATACAATGTAGGGACTTAATATTATATAAGGATGCATAAAAATATGTATAATTTATTAGGATAATTATTAATTTATTCAAATTAAAAAGGATAATTTATTAAATAAAATAAAATTAAGAGAAAATAATTAGTTACTTATATATAATTTATGAATATATAATGTCGTCTTTATTAGTTATGTAAATTTTAACAAAGTATATTAAAAAGTTATTCTATTTTTTACAATATCCAGATAGATGTAATATTTAAGATCCCCCATGCAGCGGTTTTTCGGGTAATTTTCATTTCTTAAACTTGAATTTATATAGATTCAGGTGAAAATTATAAAGAATTATTATTATATTTTTTCGTTATTGCATTTACTAGTACTTTATAAAATATTGTTTAGTCAAAGAAAAAATTCATGAATATTTATTTTCCGTTGTAAAGGCATACTTAGGACCTAGAAAAAATGAAATTAGCATCCATGGAAAATTCTGAATAGTGAGAGTGAAAATATTTCTAATAAGAATTATGACAAAAAGTATACATAGATAAATTTATATATATTTTAATATTAGGAATTATTATGTATCATTAACATATTATCATATGTACGAATATTATATATATATATATATTAATTTAAAATATGGAAAACAATAGTGTAAAAAAATTTATTAAGAGCATTCTGTGTTAAATTTATTTTATTACAAATTTTATTATGTTAGCTATTAAAATAAAATACTTATTTGTATTCAAGTTATTTCTTAGATAATAATTTATACAAAATACTTTTTAAAAAATATTAGATAGGTTCACATTTCTTCGCATGCATTATACCTATATTTGATAAAAAGATAATCATATATTTTATTTATATACTAGTTATTTAAGAAGTTTACATAAGTTAAATATTAGAGCGCACGATTTATTAATGAAAAGCCAATTCAAAGAATATTTAAAATTATTATACGTTGTTATTAACTCATAATGTCCACTAAATATCGCAATATAATAATATATAACTGAATGACATTATATAAAGTTGTTCATACATAGCCAATTTTATGTACTAAGTGAAAATTAATAAATTAATATTCTGAAATTGGATAATTTAAGCATTATATTTTGTTTTAATAATAAATTAAGGTATATTATATTATTTTTCAATATGGTTATTATTCATTCATTAGTGTAAAATGCTTTTAATATTTAAAAAATATGTTATATCAAAACTAAGAAATAAATGCGTGCATAAAACATTTAGTGCACTCTTTTTAATTTAATAAGAAATATTGAACTTATCCACAACGATTATACATTTATTTAATGGGATATATTAAACACAACTAATACTGTATTTTATATTTAAAAAAAAATATAGATTTTAGGAACAAAAAATAAATAAACAAGTTCAAAGAAGTTTAAAATTTACTAATTAAGATATAAAAAAAAAAAAATAAAATAATAAATAAATAAACAGATAATAAAATGACTGAATGAACGAATAAACAAATATATAAATGAACAAATAATGTAGGTATTATTACTAAAGTATTATATAGTTATTTAATTCATATTTTATGAAAGTTTTATTTTGTGAAAACTTTTTTTACACTAAATAATAGGTGTATATATATATATATAAGAAATATTATTTTATCCTTTAAAATAATAAGTAATACATAAACAAAATATAATTTTTTATATATCGAAAAAATAATATAATATAAAAAATGATAAAATAAGGATTACATTTGCATTATTGTTTCTATGTTATGATTATTAGTTGCTTTTCTTAAATGTAGGAATTAATTTCGTGTGATAAAACATGAAAAGTTTTGTATAAATTGAATTTTTCACTATTTAATATTTTATCAACTGCATAATCATAATCAAATACCAATAATACATATATCTTATTATTCCTTTTCCTGGTTATATTTATCTTTTGTGTCATTTTTTAAATAACTGCAATTCATTCTTCATGTTTCATGATTTCCCCTATTTTATATTATTCATTAATTTGAATTCATTTTTTTTTTTTTTTGTTCCCCTAATGTATTAAAAATTTTAAGATATCTGTTTCATAGAAATAATATGATTTCGTTGTAATACCGTTATAACACATTTTGACCGTGTCCTTACCATTTTATAGGTTGTACTTTTGTATTAATTAATCGTATTAGTCTACTTTATTCATAGTTTATGTAGAATTTACACGTGTATCATCTACTACTATCCAATTTTTTATTTCATCTGTAAAATTGTTTTCTAACTTATAATCGAAAATTTCAGTATTTTTACTATTTTCCAAACTATGGTTTCCCCCATCAACAACATGTTCTATATTGTGAAATTTTCTATCTGAATATTCACCTGAATTACATTCATTTATTGAACTGTCTAAATATGATTCGTAATTTTCTATATTTTGCTCATTTTTGCATTCTTCTAATATTGTCATAAATACAAGTATACACAATTTTGATAATAATTTTTTTTTAATATATATATATAATTCTTCACAACTTTTGTTATGTTCCATTTCTTCTATACTTATTAGTGACACACAATTTTTAGTTTCTTCATTTTCATATTCATCTAACATATTATCAAATTCATCTGTTAATCCCTTAAACCAGTCCTGTTCCAGATAGTGTTCTACAATTTTACCCTTTTTTGATATCCACTGTCTCCATATATCTTTTTCTCCTTCTAAAAATGAAACTTTTTGATTTTCGTTTGAAGATTTATTTTTTAATTCTTCCATTTTTTTTACCTTAGATTTTTCTTTTTTCCATTTATTTTTCAAATTATTAAACCAATGTTCTTTTTTCAATTTTTCAGAAAGATTTCTATGCCTTTCTATCCATTTATTCCACAGAATATTTGTTTCTTCATTATCACTTCTGCATTGAATATTTTCTATTTGATAGTCATTTATCAAATTAGGATAGGATCTACCTTCCTCATTTTTGAATATTTCTAGACATATTGTTAGAAATTCTCCTTTGTTCAATTCCCATTCTTCATTTCTGAATTCCTCGAGTACTTCCATATGTACTTCTATAATAGTTTTGGATCTTTCTTTTTTTCTATTTAACATATTTGTATTTTTTATAGTGTTATGTTCATATATTTTTAATTTTTTTATGATTTCCTCATCATCATATATTGGCTGATCTAAATGATCATATGATAAAAACTTGTCTTTCTTGCCAGAATGTGAAGGTAGTAGTATTCTGAGAAATTTAATTTGTCTTCTTATATTTTTCTTTTTTTTAAACTTCCCTATTAATGCGTACTACAATACAAAAGAAATATAATTAAAAATTAATTTATTACAACAATCTAATGTTTACAATATTTTTAATACTTAATTTTATATTACTTTAATAAAAAGAGTAAATACAATAATAATTAGAAATGTTGTTAAAAATGATGATACATATGGGTTATGTGAATTTGCTACTGGACCTGCATTAACTTTATATATATATGCAATAATTTTTTTAGTTATTACAAAAATATAAAAGAAAACATTATTAAGATTACCTTGGATTTCAGAGTCTGCAGGATTAGAAGAAGGGGTTTTAGGAATTGATACGTCAGTAGCTGTTGGTATAGTTTTAATATGACTACCTGTTTCTAATTCTGGGCTACCTGGTGATTGTACTATAAAACTGCTTAATGTTTTCTCTGAAGATGCCGAATGTGCAAGAACTCTCGGTAATTCAGAATCTTCATGCTGTGCATCTACACCTAAATTAACTAAATTTTCCATCGAAGTGTCTTCAGATGTTGTCTGAAGTTGAGATTGATCTGAAGATGGACCCTCTGGAGAATGAACAAGGGAACTATCAGGTATATTAACAGTTGAACTATCAGGTGAACTATCAGATGTCTTGCCAGATGGATGTTTCTCTTCAGGTGCAGGAAAAACTTCCGTTTTAATTTGATCTACATTTGGTGAGCTTAATGTATTTTCTTTAGGTGGAAGGTGACTAGATACAACTGGTTCAGATATTATGCATTGAGGAGGCTTATTAAATATTTTAGGATTTAGTATATTGCATTCTCTTTTTGGAAATTGTGATGATGAGCTTTTAAATATGCAACTTTCACTAATGAGATTTTTCGTATTCTGGAAATGTTCCTTCTTACCTGTAAACCAATCCTTATATTCCGTACAATGTTTTTTACACTCAGCGTTACTATTACAATCATATTTATTACCTCCTTTTTTGAATTTACTTAGTTTTTTCACATAGGTATTATTTAATTCACAGAAATCTAATGCATTATATTTTAATTCTAAAATATCTCGTTCTTTCTGTTCAAAAATCATAGGACAACCTCCATGTTGAGTAATCTTGTCAAATCTATGTTTAAAATAATTCCTAAGGACCGGTACCCAACGTTTTCGTTCAGTGAAAGCTGGAGGGTCATCCTTTTTCTTAATTAGAAAATTAACCAAATCTAAGCATTTATTCCTAAATTTTGCTTTATCCGTCTCTTTCTCTAAAGAAGAAAGACGAGATATAATTTGATTTCGAGTCTGTATAAATTTTGGCTTGACAAGATACTGTCCTGCGCCAGAACCTAATCCACTGTAGTCCTGTATTTGAAAAAATTATTAGGAATTATTTAAGCATTAATTTTTTGTGTTTTATTATCACTTTTTGTATCATTAGCAAATAATTTATCAATAAATATATGCACATTAAAAACACAGTAAATATTACTCGGGTAAAACAATTATCCATATTGACTCTACATAATTACTCTATTTCGTTGTAAAAAACAAACTCAAAAAAAAAAATACAAATATATATATCTATATTTATCACTAGAGTAATTATAAACTAATGAATGTTAAGATAAATTACAAAACTATCAACTACTAGGCATTTATATGGGAACCATAAAATAAGTGAATATATTAGGATTAATTTTATGAGTTTCTAATATTTTTTTAACATAAATATATTACAACCGAAGATATATTCTAATATTATGTTTATTTTAAATAACTGTTAAGTATATATTTTTACGTAAAATTTATGCAAACTTTATAAAGAAAAAGTTAAATAACTAACATTAAAAAATTACATATAAGTGGTATAAAAGTAACTATGTAAAATTATTATCAATATATGTATTATATCTTTTTTTTTCTTATAACAGACACATATATAGAAGTAATGCTATCTGGATTAATATAATTAATTCCTTTTATTCTTTTCTTTTTTTTGAAAATAAATAATCTATTAACAAAATTGTTATTAGTATGTTAGTACGTTCCTTTTTTATTGTGTTATATTTGTTATTTATTTTTGATATAAATCATTATAATTTTATTATTATTATTTTAGTAGTTTTCTATATATACTATAATGTATAAGAGAGAAAAATTAATATTATATAAATTATAATAAGTTGTTGCTACGCTTTTGAAAGAATATCATTGAAATTTACATATGACTTTTAATATTATATATATATAACAGTTACCCAAAAATTAATTATATGCAGCATTTATTATTCTGTTGAATAATTTAAAACAGTATAATTTTTTATATATATTAATTGTAATGTATATTGCCACTTTTGAATATGATTTTTCTTGAACTGAGTTTTAATTATTAGAATACATATTAAGATATATTAATCAATGAAAATAACTTCAGTCAATTTTTTGAAATATTGAAAATCATAAAGATATTCTTACATAAAAATTAATTATATTATGTTGTTTTAAAAAATTAAAATGAAGCATAAATATTTTTAGGAAAAATTATAATATTATAATCTATGTAAGTGGCATAATATATAACATTAAATAATACAAAAAATATTTTAATATCATAATTATTTTTTGGTAGTTAGTAGTACATATATTCTAATAAATATATTAAAAAGATGTTATTTATTTTTTTTTTTTTCTTGTATTTTTCTTTAATTGATAATTAATTAAAATATCTATTTATCACTATTAATAAATATTTATTTAGCATGCAACATAAAGAAGAAGGGGTACTATATTATAACTTTTTACGATATGATCTTGTAAATGTAACTACAAAATAAATTAAAAATATTACCAACATTATAGGTTATTCTGTTATAATGTAAATATATTATTACTAATTTTAATGGATGTTGGGAAACTTCTACATAAGGGATAGAAAATGGTGAGGAAATAAAAAGAATAAAAAAAATATATATATATATTAACTGAAAATTAATTTTTGTAAATTACTTCATATTACAAATTAAGCAATTATATATATATGTTTAATAAATCTTTTATCTTAAAGAATAATTGGTTTGATTTATTTTTAAAATTTGAATTTATTTTTATATATTTTCGTGGTATATTACTCTCTTTTTATATTTTAATTGTTTACATTCTATTCTTTTTCTTTTCAAAATAAATTGTTTAATAACTATATACAGGGGGATTATTCATAAAATTTTATCATTTTTAAAGATATTATGTATTTATATTGTTGTATTCTAATATGTTATTTACATATATGGTAAACATAATACATAGAGAACATAAA
The DNA here is from genome assembly GCF_900090045.1 of Plasmodium malariae. Taxonomy (NCBI): domain Eukaryota; phylum Apicomplexa; class Aconoidasida; order Haemosporida; family Plasmodiidae; genus Plasmodium; species Plasmodium malariae. Next base: position 29,036 of record NW_021638312.1, read on the forward strand.
ATGGTAGACTAATATATAGAAATATTAAAGAAAATATGATTTTTCCAAAATTTTGAAAGAATATTAGAACTACATGACAATTGTTTTCAGATATTTGTATAATCACATTTATCTTTTTTTTTTTTTTTTATACTATTTTATAAATATATGAACTTTTTATTTTTTTTATTAATTTATTATTAATTTTTTTGTTCTAATATATTATGAAAGTTAACGGGTTCTAATTCACTTTATTTATAATATTTAATTAAAATTAATACAAGATTAATAACATTTCGTATGAGCCATTGAATATTTCTTCGTAGTACTATGAATATATTATGTATTTATTTAAAAAATAATATTTATCATTAAAATACATATGCTGAACATACACATTTTTCACATAAGATATACTAATATAATTGATATATATCTATATAAAGTAGAACAAAATACAGATGAAAATTATATATTAAAACATTCCTATATAACATTTTTTATTCACTTTAGATAACATAATTATGTCTTATTTAATATGTATTAATTGTTATATAAATTATTATAAAAATTCACTTATGTAATTAAATTTATAATTCATATTATTTCACACAAGAATTTATAATTGTTGATATATTCTCAGAATTAATGTAATTTTAAAGAATATTATTTATTAAAATATAATAAAAAAAATTATTTTATGATAAATAGATGCTACTTTTACATATATACCTTTAGATATACATATAAATGCAAAATGGAAACACACTATACAATGAACGTACATATATAGGTCATGCCATTAAAATTACAATAAGTTATATTAATCCATATTATCTTAATGTAAGATATGTAATATTATTTCTGTTTAATGTATATTATTAAATCCTATTAAAATACATATCATTGTTCTATGTATAATTTACTTAATATAAAGTTACATGGTTCCAATAGTTATTTTTTAAAATTATAGCTCTAAAATATATCATATTTTTAATAATATAATTATAATTGTATAAAAATTATTATATATGTAGTAATATCACAATAATATATGACATACGCTTATTATTACAAATTTTTAGCAAATGTAATAATAATTTTTTTTCATTTAAAAACATTGTTCATATTGCTCATATTTAATTATTTAATTGTTCTTCTTGGTAAATGTCTATTTATATATATTATATTAATGAGTTACCTATAATAAATATTGTGTATCCTAATTATGTCACTACTGAAGAATTATATCGATAATCGTTTTTCAATAAAAAAAATTAATGTATTTTTATATTTTCTTTGTTTTATTACTTATAATTTTAAGTAAGATATTTATCTTTTAATTTCATATGTATATTCCTTTTTAGTTTGTTAAAATATATCACGTGGGTCTTTATGTATGAACTTTTTATAGTTATCCTATTATTGTGCCTATACATATATTGTATATACAATATACTTATTAATAACAATTTATAGTAATACTTTTATTTTTTGTTTTTTTTAAAATAAAATTCATTTAACTTATTCGCAACTATGATTGTTATTAACATAGATATCTTTTTTTGAACATTTATATATTATAATTAAGTACAGTATGATATGATATATAATATTTGATATCACGGTAGTTCTCATGATAATTTGCAGAACCTTTTGGCGCAAAATGATCATTATGTTCGTCTAGATATTTCAATATATTTTTATTTTTTCCTATTCAAGATTAAACCAAAGTCCAAATAGAATAAACCATTATTATAAAAATTACATATTTGTAAAAACAACACTTTTACAACAATAATTTCTTGTTCTAATGGATTATAAGGTTGTACAAGAAGATTCATATTTCTAATTGGAACATAATGTAGTTTTCCTCAATAAAAAATATGAAAAATATTGGGATAAATTTTATTGTAATTATTAAGAATAAATAGATAAATTCATATTCATTAACATGATAAGAATTTTTCTCGAAATTCTTATTGCCTCAGTTAAAATTTTAAGGAAAATGGGATTTATTTAGTATGAGAAGCCTTATACACATAATGAATAAATTTTACGAATGATACAACATTGCATTTAATCATAATTTATTTGTTAGTATTAAAATTCTTTTAAAAATATTGCAATTCGTACAAGAATTATTGCCATTGTGTGAAATATATCATTATATAATATTATTATATTATAAACGTTAACTTTAACAATACATTCAAAGACTATATGAATTATTTTAAATATGGTTAATTTTAAGGAATAGGAATACAAATAAAATATATTAGAAATATATATAAAAAAAAATTCCCAAGCAAATATTTCTTTGTAGGAAAACAAAAGCACATATATATTTTAGATAATTATACACGAAATCATGTAAACTATACATTTCCTTCTCTAAAAATTGAACTTCTGAATGAGCATTCCAATTTTTTTAGTTATTGAAATATATAATTATTTTAATTAAGAAGTAATGTTTTTAAAATTGATATTCAATATTATTTTATATTTATCTTTATTTATTTATATGTATTATATAATAATAACATTATTTATTAAATATAAAAAAGACATGAGACGCTTGTAAAATTTATTGATACATATATTTATATACTTAGCTAAACAATTTACTTGTAGCATATATAATTAGAAATGAAAAAATTAAATGCATTACTAAAAAATTAAAGTATTTTTATATGATTTCTTAATTTAAGTAAAACATACATAATTTAGATAAATATAGATTTATTTTTTAAAACAATACTTTATAAATATGTTTACAATGAATATTTCTAATAGTTAAAAGGGTTATCTATATGTAAATACTTAACAAGGTTTTATTATGAACTCATTTTACTTATTCTTTTTAGTAAGCTATATAAGGATTACTATAAATTTTCTAAATGAGTTGTATTATGTGTAAATATTAACTGAGAAAAAAAAATGAGATTATAAAATTGCACAAAATCCTAAAAGAAACTAAATATTAGTTCTCATAATTGTTGTGTTAAAAATAATAAATATATCAAAACAATAAAAATATAATAATGCTAACTTTCGTTTAATTTATTATTTTTTTTTTTTTTGTAATTTAACAATAGTTTTATTAATTTAACTGTTTTTTTCTTTCTTTTTTAAGTTTTTACTTGTACTATAGTAATTTTTTATAAAATTTAATACAAATTTTTATTAGAGATTATTATAATAATATTTTGCATATGCATTATTTTTATAATTGTTATTCTGTGGTTTATAATACATAGTAATAGAAACATTGGGGAATAGTACACTTTTTTTTGTTAAAAGTATTTTAAATAAATATTATTTATTTATATATTTAGATATTTAGATCGTTTTTTTATGGCGTATCTCTAAAATAAATTCCAAACACTTTGTATTTTTAAAATAATACATAAAAAATAATATATTCGTTCTAAAATTACTGAATCACAAATTTCAGTATATTATGCTGTTATCCTTTCTCATTTGCTATTTACGTACTTTTTCCTGTATTTTATTTGTAAATTTATTTCATTTGATATATTTTTAAAATAATGATAATTTACGCAAGATTTTTATATTATTTATATCTATAATCTCTCTTTTTTGTGTTTTTTTTTTTCCATATTCATATTTCTTCAAAATATATATAATTAATTAAAAAAATAAAATAAAATAAAATAAGTAGATGGGTATAAACATTTTTCAGTTGGTAATACTGACATAAATTAAACTTTATTCAAAATTATAATTTTCAAAAATTATTAGATAAAAAAAAAAAAAAAATCCAGCACTTATTTAACTTTATATATATCTTTAAAAAATTATACTATACATATGATATGATATATATATATATATGAATATAGAAGGATACATAATCTCAAGGAGTAAATAAAGAACGTGTTATGATTAATATAATACATTAAATTGTATATAATATGTTTTTCTTCATCTATTATTATTTTTTTTGCATTAATATAATAAATATTACTATTTCAAAAATAATAAGTCCTACTAATAAATGATGCTTATAAATTTTGAATTTTTATTGAAAAAACATCTATTATATTAGATCTCTTTTCAACACATGAATTAATGTATTATATATATATTCTATACATTCTATATTGTATATGAACTCCACATATCCTTAAAATATTAACTCACATATACTTTTCTTAGATTATTCTGAAATGTATTTATAAAAAAACTGCTTAATTAGTGCACCACATTAAATAATTAAATTATTTATTTTCAAATATTTATTAAGAAATCCAAATTTTTTTATTTTAAATTATGCTAGATTTATTCTTAAATAACATTAAATTAAAAAATATACAATACTTTCTTAAGGATATTTTTCTATTTCTATATTGTAAAATGCGTTATAGTTATATAAATTTTATATTTACAGAAAAATAAAAAATAACCAAAAAAAAAAAGAACAAATGAATATTATATTTTCCTGTATCATTAGATGTATATTATATTATTGTTACTATTTTCCTTAATATATTATAATATAAAATATTTATATCATGAGACAAAATATAAAGTCAATCTTATTCATTGATATTGCTTATTTTATCCTTTTAAGTTCGATATACAATTTTAACAATCTCACAGTATGAAAATATTACTAAAGTATATTCATGTTATTCATATTTTCAGTGTTTTATATATATTAATAGAATTTTTTATAATGAGATTAATTAGTTTTTTAAAAAATGAATATATACTTTATTTTTTTAGAGTACAATTAACAAATATTTTCATGGAACTAACATTATTTTTGGAAAATCAAATACAAGATCTTATCGATTACTGGAAAAATGTAAAAAAGATATGGACCCACGTATTGTATGTTTAAAAGAAGTAACAAGCAAAGGAATGAATAAAACAAATTATATATCTAATAATGAAAAGATGTTAAATGGAAGAAGTAAACAATTAAATGGAAGTTTGTCAAGGAGTTCTGCATGCCACAAACAAAACATAAAAAATAATTCTTGTGTATTTGCAAAAAAATGTTCGTCTATTGAAAAAAAAATATTCAAAGAACTTGATTTCATAGATTTTCTTAAAAAGAACAGCACAATCAGTAACAAGACTTACAAAAAAGTAATAAGTAAAAAATACGGATTACGAATTGCTACACCTGCATTACTATTCTGTTTGTTGTTAATATTGGTTATAGTAGATTTTTCATTGGGTATTTCAATTGAAAAGAGTTTGCCGATATCACTGGCGTCCTGGGATCCATTAGAAGTTTCGAAGGCTCAATGGTTTATGAATATTTTTAATGAGATCAAAAAATTAGATTGGTTTTGGAAGTCTCAATTATGGACAACGAGTGAAAGAGCTGCTGGAAGTATCAATAAAGCTGAATTGTTAGGCCGTTTTTGTGGTATTCTAATATATTTCCTACCTTTTCTTATATTATGTGTAGTATTTATATTAGCGCTTGTTTACTACCATAAAAAAGTTAAAAAATATGAAAAAATTAAATTCAAAAAGAGGTGAAATAAATATAAGTAATATAATTCTTTCTACAAATAAGTAATTATTATGAAGTAACATATGTAATATTAGTGATATCCTTGATAGACATATACATAATTGCTTATATCTAAAAAATGGAGTTACATATATATAGTTATTTTTATAAACATAAGTAAAAATATATGCTTTTAATTATTTTTTAATTTGAAATATTTAATTGTGTACCATATTTATTGCATTATTTTAGTTTAATTAAATATTGTTGTTCCAAATATATATTTTTGAATTTTATTAAATTTTTGATGAAAAATGTTTGTATATGTATTGGAATAAATATATAACAGCATTGTTTATTTAATTTTCTTTAAATATAATAATTTCTATTTGATATAAAAATTGCTTTTTTTGTTTTTCGTATTATTTTTGTATAAAATTATGATTTTTTCAGCTTATATAGAAAATGTTGTATTAATTTTAAATAAGCAATAATTCTGGCTGGTTTAATATTTAATGAAAGGAATCGAATGTATTTTATTATATTGATATTTACATATACATTTATTTAAGGAAAAATTTATTATTAATTTTGTAAAATATGCTTTGTGGTATATAGTTCATATAATATTGTTGTAACAATATCTATACTGTACTTTAATCTTTTTACGAATGATATAAATTCAAATTTATAAATATACAATGAAAAATAGCTTCATTAAATATTTATTATTTGTAACTATTTAAGAAATTATGTGTTCTATATATTTACAACTAAATGAGATGTTTATAATATACATTATATTACTGTTTACCTTAATAGTAATATTTACACAATTTATATTAAATTAGCTACATACTTATGAAATCGAAAATTTACAAATAAACTATATAATTTTTTTTATTTTTTACATAATCAAAACAATACATATATGAATTAGATCTAATAATATTTTTATAGATATATATATATTCTTAACTTTTCATTTCCTTTATAGTAAAATTTTAAATATATATATATTTCTGTAAGAGGATAAACTATAATTACGGGAAATCAAAATAAATATATATATTCTACAGCCAGATGATAATGAACATAATTTTATTTATATATAATTTCTATGGTTATGCCCATAAATATATAGAGTAAAGAATTAATATTATTTTAATAAGGTATAAAAATATATATATTTTATGTTAACAGTTACTAATTTCTCCATATTAATAATTATAAATTATTATATATAATAAAATTTAAAAAAAAAATTACTCATTATTTATAAATCCGAAACATTGTTTTTATTTGTCGGAAAAGTTTTAATAAAGTATGTACCATGAATTGCTCTATTTTTTATTCTTACAATGTTTAATTAAAAATATATAACGCATAAATATGCCCACACAACAGATTTGCTAGTAGTTTTCATTTCTTAAATTTTCTATCACATAGAACATATAGACAATTATAATGTAATATTAGTATATGATTTACATATTACATTCTCATTTTATGTATTGTTTAGTAAGTTAAAAAACTCTTGCATTTTATTTTCTGCGTAAATGTATACTTATGAACTAAAGAAGATAAATCTGACACATACGAACAGTTCTGCAGGGAAAGAATAAGAACATTTCTAATATGAATTTAATAAAAATATATATACCTATATATATATATATATATATTTTTTGTTTGTATTCAATATAATTATATTTTATTAAATATATTCTTATATGAAAATAATATATATTCATATGTATATATGTGAAATAATTCTACTACGCTAATTTTGTTTTTTGTTTTTTTTTTTACTATATGAATGTTTCTTTCAAATATATATAATTAAAAAAAAAATTATAATAAAAATTAAGTAAATGAACATGACTAATTTTCATTTAGAATAATGGTATAAATAAAACTTAATTAAAAATTGCTGTTTTCAAAAATTATTCTACAAAAGTAAAAAATTAGCTTTTATTTAACCTTAAATTATATATTTCCTCATATATTATATAACAACAAATTAATGCAATTTTTTAAATATATTATAGTCTATAAAAAATTATATGTAATTACGTAGTAACTATATAATATGTTATAATTAACTTAACGAAATATGTTGAATTCTTCATTTATTACTATTATATTATTAAAATTATTTATATTATTTTATAAGTTATAAGTTTTTCCAAAATATAATGTTTATTGAATTGAACTATTAATAGGATAATATTCTCAAAATTAGAAAGTATGGATTGAATATATATAACAATGTGTTATATATATATTCTATATATTCTATATTGTATATTAATTCAGTATTTCCATATAAGAAATCACATATATTTCCCCTTAGTTTATTATAAAAAGGATTAATAAAATAAACATTTAATTAGTGTACTACATTAAATAATTAAATTATAATTTTGAATAGTTATAAATAAGTACATATTATTATTTTTAATGGAAGATACTACTTTTTTAAGTAAAATTAAGATAAAAATTATATAATATAATTTTAAAAATATTTTTTTTTGTATATGTAATGAAAAAACAATACAGTTATATATATTTTATTAAATGCTTACAAAACAATTAAAAAAAATATATTTTAAAACAAATATAGCATCCTTTGTCATTAGAAGTATATTTTATTATTATTGATTTTTTTTTTTTTTTTGAGTATATTAATATATTATTGATTTATAACATGGAACAAAAAATTAAGCCAAGCTCATTTATTAAAATTTTTGCGTTTATTTTTTTAACTTGGATATCTCATTTTAACGATGATATAGTATAATATTATTATTTAAGGATATTTGTATAGTTTATATTCTTAGTGTTTTATTTTTATAAATACTTATTTTTTAACATGATATAATATTTTTTATTATATTAAATAATAAATATTTAAATTTATATTTTTTTTTTTTAGATCACGTTTAACAAACTCTCGAATGAAAACTATAGCATTAGTAAAAAGATAGGTGCACGAAGTTATCGTTTACTAGCTAAATACAAACAACATAAGAATTCATATTATACAGAACTAAGAGATGATATACCAAACAATAGAGATTGCAAAAATAAAGATATATCTAATTACGAAAAAGGATCCAAAAAAAAAAACAGACAATCTATTCGAAGTTCGTTAAATAAGGCACAATACTATACAGAAATTATGGATTATAATAATGGGATGTTTGATGGGAAACATTTTCATTTTGAAAAAAAATTGATCAAAAAAAAACATTATGATGATTTATTGGAAAAGAATAGGAGAATTTGTAACATGGCTTTAAAAAAAATAAAATTTAGAAGTTACGGATTTGGAGTTACTACGTTTTTTCTTTTTTTCGTGTTAGGAATAGGAATACCGATAATAAAAGGACTAGAATCAGTGGACAATATTTTAGATGTAAAACCAATTAAGCAAGTTTGTGAACTTATAAAGAAAATACCTGGTCTCACAAACTTAGATGATATATATATATATTTAATATTTTTTAGCGTGATTATTATTATATTAACAATCATACTTCTAATAGCGATTCCTAAGATATTAAGCAATAATGAGAAATATAAAAAAATTAAGTTGATATCTCAATTAAATGAATAAGTAATATGTATTTTTATCAAATATATAGATATGAATTTATATTTTCAATATCGTTAATTATGTATTCTTAATAAACACATACATACGGGACATAATTTTGTGAATGCACAAGTTTATGCTTAGTCTTTTCACTACACAATGGTAAAAAATTATATTTTCTTTTTTTCTGAGAATACAAACGTTTTATTGTTTTTAAATTTGTATTTCAAAGCATTATTTAAGCTTAAATATGTATATATAATATATATATTTCTATATTTATATAGATACCTATAAATTATATATATTTGTACTTTTAAATGAATATATTATAGCACAATTCGTATAAATTTATTGAAATTTAGTGCTTTATTCTTGAAATAAAATGTGCTTCTTTCTATTTTGTATCTTGTTATAATCTGAAAACACTATTTTTTTTTGTAATTATGAAAAAGTTTTATTATATATATATTAAAAATTAATGTGTCTTCATATGTATTTAATGATAGAAAACAAATGTATGCCTTTGCATTGATATATATATATATATTTTTATTTATTTATAAAAACAATTTAATTTTTATGAGAAATATTCAAGAGAAAATATTAAATGTAAAAATATTTTTAATATACTTTTAACTTATTATTGATTTTTTTCACATGACATAAATACATGAAGCCATATATAATAGAACAGTATATTCGTTAAATATGGATTTTTTATAATTATTTAATAACTTAGGCACTCTAAATCATTATAGTTCTGAGAAATTTTAAAAATAGTTATTATGTTATTATTGTTCCTAAGTGTAGTGATTATTAAACTCTGCAGAAATTAATTAAATATATATTAAATATAAAATTTATAAATAAATTTATTATATGTTCTTCTTATTTTCAATGTCATTCAATGATTAATTTAAATAATTAAATTTAATAATTTACTAATAGATAGTATACAAAAGTCCTCTTTTTTTTTTCACTTAATTGTAAATTTCTAGATAATTTATCTCTGTAAATTTCAATATTTTCATTAGATATAATTAAGACAAAAATGTATTATATACTGTTTCTTCACCATATTTAGGTATCTATTTATAATGTTGAGCTATTCGTTATTCTTTTTTATAATTATAACAAGTAAAGAATTAAAAATATTTTTTTAAATATATATAAAAATATGTATGATTTATATCTACCTTACTAATTTCTTCATATTAATAAAAACCCATTTTTTAAATAAAATAAATGTAAAAAAAAAAAAAAAGAATTTTATTTTTTACTTATAATTCACAAATACATATTTCTCTTTGTGGTTTAAGAATAAGAAATTAGGAAATTTCTAAGTGTCAAAATTTTTAAGTGTAATTCGTTTATTTTTTTGTAGAAATTGTATCTGTGGGATAATTAATTTTGTGCTTTTATTATTTGTTCCAGGAAATAAGAAGATATATTATTTATTGTTACTACTTTTCAATTTTTGATTCAGTTCTATTTTATATAAATTGCATGTATATCTCTATTATAATAAATTGATAAGTAAAAAGAATAATCGTTTTTACTATTGATTTTAATAACAATTAAAATATTTAATTAACATTATTCTATATACTTATATTTTATAGAAAAATTACATTTCATTTTTATTTTTTATTATATTAATATTACTTACGAAAAATATGTACTTTAATTAAAAAAAAAAAAAGAAAAGAATATAACTTGTATAATTTAAAATCATTTCTTTTTGCAAAAAATTTATGAATCAATCTTAAACTAAAATTTACAATATTCAAATATTATCATAAGAAATAAAAAATTAAAATTTATGTATTATAAATATATAGTTTTATAAATATGTTAACACACCGTGTATTCCATATTAGAAAAAATATTATAGAACATTAAGGAATGAAATTTTTATAATTAATATAACATGAAGTGTTGTAAAATATATTGCTTTTTCCATATATCATTAATATTATTGTTGTTATTATAATTGATTATTTATTAATAATAACCATTTTTCCAAAATACAGAGCTTATAAAATTAAAAAAATTAATAGAAAAATGCCATTAAAATTAGTATTTATTTTCTTAAAATGGAGAAAAGTTGATTATCTATATTCTCTACTTTCCATATTATATAAAATCTTAGTATTTCGAAATATTAAGAAATAATATATATGTTTTTTTATTTTGAAAAGTATTAACAAAATTAATTAATTAGTTTAATATTAGACTAATTAATTTACATAAATTTAATATTTAATAATGAATTAAGATTTTATTATTCTACCGAAGGTTATATTTTTATAAATATAATTAAGATAAATATATTGTAATATATATTTAAACTTCTCATTGTTCTCGTAAAAAATGTTATATATATTTTATTAATTTTCTACTAAATCATAAAAAATAATAAAAAAAAAAAAATTAAATAAATAATCATTCTACACTTTTTAATTTTAAAGATATTATATTAATGTTAATTTATTCTTTAGTACTTGTGTTGCAGTATTAATAATCTATATCATGAAACAAAAAATTAACTTTCTCATTTTTATTAAAATTGCTATATTTATCCGTTCAATTTGGATATGCCATTTTTTCATAGATATTGTAAGAAAATATTGCTAATGTATATTTGTATTGTTCATACTATTTATTTTTTTATTTTTACTAATACTATTTTTCATCATCCGATTAATGAGTTTTTGAATGTAAATATATACACTGTTTTTTAGAATACGTTTAACAAATCCTTGGATGAAAATTACATCATTATTGGAAAATTAAATAAAATATCCTATAGATTATTATCAAAATGTAAACAAGATAGGGATTCAAGTATTGTAAATTTAATAGAAAAGATACCAAATAATAAAGTTAATGAAAAAAAATGTATATCTAATTCTGCAAAAAGCTTTACAACAAAGAATAAACCATCAAATGGAAATTCGCTAAGGAGTTTAACATGTCAAAAACAAGATATTAAAAATAATTCTTATATACTTGAAAAAAAAAAATGTTCCTATATTGAAAAAAAAATATTCAAAGAACTAGATTTTGAAAATTTTCTTAAAAATAATAAAACAATTAGTAATAGGATGTACAAAAAAGCAATGCGTAAAAAATACGGATTACGAATTCTTACACCAACATTATTGTTCTTGTTGCTGTTAATATTAATGATAGTGGATATATCATTAGGTTTATCAATTAAAAAGAGTTTGCTAATAGCCTTGGTTAAATGGGATCCCTTAGAAGTTTTAAGTTCTGGATGGTTTTTGTCTCTTTTTGAAAAGGTAAAAAGTTTAGATTGGCTCTGGAAGTCTCCATTATGGACGACAAGTGAAACGTTGACGGAAGGAATGAAGAAAAATGGATTATTAGGGCGTTTAATTGGTATTCCAATGTATTTTCTACCCTTTCTTATATTAGGTGTTACATTTATATTTGCGATTTTATATTACCACCAAAAAGTTAAAAAATATGAAAATATTAAATTTAAGAAAAGTTAAATGAATAATAACAAATTAATATAATTCTTTCTGTAAAGAGTTTTTAGATATGAAATAATATTGGTACTATAGTTAGATGTATATTTAATATACATACACATAATTAATTATATCTTATAAATGCACCAACATATATACAGATTTTTTGATATGCAACATTAAATATTTAGTTTTTTGTTGTTTTGAGATTTGAAATTTTTAAGGTTTTTTATTATTTATTATAATGTATATTTTCAGCTAGAATAAATTATGTTTTCTTATATATATTTTCTTATTTCTATAAATTTTGGTGAAAAATGTATTTATATGCTTTAGAGTAAACATATAATAGTACTATTTATTTGAAACTAGTGAATTGAGTTAATTTTTATTTAATATAAAAATGGTTTTTCCTCGTTTCTTATTTTGTCACTGTTTACTATGATTATTTTTTGAGTTTATTTAGAAAATGTATTATTAGTTTTATATTAGTTGTAATTATATCTATTTCAGTATTTAAAGAAAAGGAGTTAATATATTTTGTTTCATTTAAATGTATATGTTTTATTCCTTTTTAATATTTTTTTATTATTTATTCTGTAAATTATGTGTTATGAGATATATTTTATAAAACATAATTATCCTAAAACCTCCAGAATATACTTTTAATTTTTTTCTCATGATATAAGTTTGAATTTATAACTATATAATAAAAAATATATCCTCATTAAGTATTGATTATTTATAATTTCTTACTAATAAATGGATTATATATCATTACACTTAAACGAAGAGTCAATAGTATTCACTATTTTATAATTCAGCTTAATTAATGAATTAACAAAATTTAGGATACGTTAACTGTTTATATAGTAAAATGACAATTAAAAAATAAATAAACTATGTATTTTATTTATTTTTTGCATTATTAAAATAATACTTTATAATAAGAGGTAAAAAAAAAAAAAAATAAATATCTTCCACTATAATATAATAATATATGAATCTCTTTTTATATATATGTCCTATTTTCAAATATATAAAAATATTAAGTAAAGAATTAATATTATTTTAATAATATATAAAAAAATATATAGCTTATATTGATAATACATAACTTCTTCAAATTAATAATAATATTTTGATAAATAAAACAAAATTAAAATAAAAGAGCTCATTCTTTTAATATAATATATAAATACATAATATTGTTTTTATTTGTTATATATACTTTAATGAAATATATTTAAAAAGTTGCGGTATTTTTTTTTTTCCAATATATGATTAAATAAATATTATGCATAAGTATACCTATTCAAACTTTTTGTGAACAATTCCTATTTCTTAAATTTTGTTTCTCATACATTCAAGTAACAGTTATAATGCACCATTAATATATTATTTATTTATAATATTTTCTCACACTTATAAAGTATTGTTTAGTCAACGAAATGACCCAGACACATTACTTACTCCATATAAATATAGTTAGGATTTACAGAAACTGAGACCAGAATATATGGATAATTTTTTATAGGTAGAATGAAAACATTTCTAATAAGAATATAATAATATATATATATATATATATTTTTTCTAATGTTAAGTACTATCATATTTTATTAAAATACTATGTTTTATGAAAAATATATATAAATTCATCCATATGTGTGGAAAAATTCTACTTATATAATTTTTTTTTTTTTTAATACTTCTTCAAAATATATATATTTAATTAAGAAAAAAACAAAAATTAATTTTTTATAGATCAGCATAATGATTTGTTAGTAAGAATAATGGTATAAATTAGGCTTAATTAAAAACTGTAGGAGAAAAATAAAAAATTATTTCCTATATACAATTAAAATATATATTTCCTCATATATTAGGTCGTCAGCTACGAATTCAACCTTTTAAATTTACATTACTTATAAAATATTGTATGGGCTCAAGGTTTAACTAAATAATGTATTATAACTATTATAACAAATAATGTTGTTTTTTTCATTCATTATTACTATTGTTATATTTTTAAAATAATCTATATTTTTTACGAAATATAAGAATTTCTTCAAATATATGATGTTTATAGAATTGGAATTATTAATAGGATAATATTCTTAAAATTCTTTTTATTGCTTATATATGAATAGCAATATATTATATATACATTCTATATGGTATATAAATTCAATATTCCATATAAGTAACTAATATTTTTTCTTAATTTATTATGAAACTAGTGAAAAATTATTTTCTCGCTGTATCACAATTAATAGATAAATTACATACTTTGAATACTTATGAAATAATTGAAATTTTTTCATATTAGTAAATTTTTTTTTTTTAAATATTATTATGATAAAAATTATATAATAAATTTTGAAAGATAGTTTTCTTTATAATTGTTGTAAATAACACTACAGTTATATATAATTAATTAAGCATCTAGGATGCAATAATAAAAAAAGAATTTTATATAAACATAGCAACTTAATTATTAGAAGTATATTTCATTATCTATAATACTCTGCTTACTGAATATATAAGAATATTAAGTATTTATATCAGGGAACAAAAAATTAAGTAAATCATATTTACTAAAATTGCTGCACTTATCCTTTTAACAGGGATATTATATTTTAACAGTGATGTAGAGTGATAACATTATTCAAGGATATTTGTATTGTTCATATTATTAGTGTTTTATATTTATTAATATTGTTTCTTACCTTTAGATTTTGTATCCTATTAAATAACAAATATATACATTTCTTTTTTTTTTGAGTAATTTTAAGAAATCCTTGTATAAGAAGCAGAATTTGAAGGTAACTTCAGATATAGGAACATATAAATTATTAGCAAATTTTAAACAAGATCAGAATTTATATATAGTAGGATTATAAGAAGATATACTATACAATAGAATGAATAAAAAAAGAGATAATTATAGTAATAAAAAACAGACCAAGGAAAAAATCGAACAATTAGTAGAAGTTTATTAAATAAGGTTCAATATTATACAGAAGTTATAGTTTATGATAATGAAATAGTTGATGGAAAACATTTCCATTTTAAAGAACAATTGGTAAATAAAAATATTATGATGATTTTCTAGAAAAAAATAGGAATATTAGATATGTTACTTTAAAAAAAATAAAACTTAGAAGTTATGGATTTGAAGTTTTTATATTTTTTCTTTATTTTTTTGTGGGTAATAGGTTTATATATATTATATGGATTGGAAATTTTTTTTATTATAACTAATTCACTGTTAACATATTGTTTAGAAAACTTAAAAGAAAAAATAATATTTATAAAGAGTTTATAAGTACAGCGTTATTTTCTAATATTTTTTAAGTTAATTTTCATTATATTGACTCTGATACTTATAATAGCTATTCCGAATATCTTTAGAAATAATTAAAAATACTAAAAAATTAAACTGATGACTTCTTAAAATGTATAATTTTTAATATGTATTTTTATATGGTGAGTATATGTGAAGTAATATCATTAATATTTTTAGTGATATATTCTTAATAAACTCACTTATAACAGCTGTAACTTTATGAATGCATATGTGTTTACCAGGTCTTTTTATTATACAAGAGTATAAAATTATGTTTTCCACTTATTTTGAAATATGAACGTTCCAGTGTTTTCTAATTTGTATTTTAAATTATTATTTAAGCTTAGTCATGTATATTTGCAATAATATATATATTTCTGCATTAATAAATATATCTATGAATATATATATATGTAGTTTTAGAAGAACATAAAATAGATAATTCATATAATTTTCTTGAAATAAAATAATTAATATTTGAACTAAAAGTGCTTCTTCCTATTTTAGGTCTCTCTTAATTTAAAATTATTATTTGTTTACGTTATCAAGAAAATATTTTATTATTTTTAAATTAACAAAAAAAGTGTCTTTTTTTGTATTTAATGAAATTAATTGAGGGTATTATGTTTCACTTATATATATACAAATATATTTTTTTTTTTTTATATATGCTCGCAATATTTATTGTGAAACCTATTTAAAGGTTCTTTAGTTTTTTTCTGAATCGCATAAATATTATAATATTATAAATATATTGTAAAATAATATGCTATGTAATTATGGATTACGTATAATTGTTTACCTACTTATGAGTTCTAAATCATTATAATTTAGATAGATGTTTATATCCAGTTACTATGTTTTTAGTATTCGTAATTTTACTGTTATTTCAATTTTGTATAAACTACTTAAATGTAAATTATATCGAAAAATTATAAATATATATATAACACTTTATTTTTATTTCATATGTCATTAAATGATTAAATTAATGAATTCTTTTAATCATATATTAATATATATTTATATAAATGTTTTTCTCTCTATTTCATACTTATAAAATTTCTAAAAAAATTATATCTCTATAAAAATAAATACTATCATTAGACGTAATTAAAATAAATGCGTACTTTCTACAGTCCATCACTTTTAAGCATATATCTATTCTTACTTCTATTTTTCATGGTTTTCCATTAATATATAAAGTAGTGATTTATTAATTTATTAAGAATATACAAATATATATATAGTTTTTATACACGACTATTTTTTCTATATTTATAATATATATTTTTCAAATAATATAAAAGTACAAAAAAGTACGAATTATTTTTTTTATATATAATTTATAAATACAAGTTTATAGTTCAGTGTTTAGGTTCAGATTATATCTAAGAATTATTTAACATTCATTAGTGTAATTTTTCTTTTTAGTATGCATTTTATGTAGAAATTATTATTTTTGATTTAAAATATGATTTTACAGTGAATAATGGATACTTATTTTGACTATTATATCATAACAATTACGTGATTTTTGATTAAATTAGATATTATAAAAATTTCATGAACACCTACGATACAATAAAATAATAAAAAAAAATGATACTCATCTTTATTCTTAAATTGACTGACGAATAAATTATCGAACCAAGGTTATGCTATAATGTATATATTTTATATAATCAACTCTTTTTTTTCTTTTTTTTAATATTTTATATAAAATGAATATGTCCTAATAAAAAAAATAAAATAATATAACTTGTTTCATTAAAAGTATTTTATTTAGAAGTAAGGTGTAAATGAATCTTAACTAAAATTCACAACTTTCAAAGGTTATTTTACAAAAATAAAAAATTATAATTTATCTTTTTCAAAAATATGTATTGTTCTATTGATTTGGTTATATGCTATATCTTCAGTTTATTAAATATATTATAGAAAATTAGGGAGCGAAGATTTTTTAATTATTAAAACAAGAAATATTCTTCAAAGTGTTGCATTTTTCGTATATTATTACGTTGTTATAATTATTAATATCTTAATAATAATTTTTTCCAAAATATAGTTCTTATAAAATTATAATTATTAATAGGAAAAAAAAAAAATATATAATTATTATCTCACTAAAGGAAAAATGAATTATCCCTATTCTCTATGTTCTATATTCCGTAAAAATTTAATATATCAAAATATTAGAAATTAATATATTTATTTTTATATTTTTAAAAGTATTAATAGAAATACTTCATTATTTCAATATATTAAATAATTTAGTTATACATTAGAAATTATTAATAATGAATTGAAATTTTATAGTTCTAATGAAAGTTAGTTCTTTATAAATAAATTTAAAAAAAAAAAATTATAACAAAATTTTAACCTTATATATCATTGTCTTTGTTGTAAAAAATATTATAGTTATATAAATTTCATTTTATACACAAAAATAAAAAATAATAAAAATAAAAAGGAATCAAAATAAATAATCATTGTATTCTTTATAATTAAAATAAAAAATTATAGTATAATTGTTAAATTATTTCGTAGTTTATTTATTACTGTATTAATAAACTATATAATGAAACAAAAAATGAACATGCACTTTTTTATTAAAATTTTTACATTTATCCTTTCATTTTGGATTTACCATTTTAAGGATGATGCGGTATTATAATATCATTTAAGCTTATTTTTATTTTTCATAAGTTTGTGCTTTATTCTTTAAAATAGCTGTTTTTGTACTGATACAACTTATTCCCTCTAGCGAATGAATACATATTATGTTTTCTAGGATACGATTAACAAGCTCTTGGATGAAAACTACATCATTGATAATAAATTTTGCACAAAATACTATCGATTATTAGCAAAGTGTAAAACAGAAAGGGATTCAAGTATTTCACAATTAAAAGATATACCAAGAAACGAAATTAATGAAAAAAATTATATATCTTATTCTGCAAAACACTCAAAATCAAAGAATAAACCATCAAATGAAAGTTCACCAAGGGGCAAGGAAGGCTACAAACAAGATATTAAAAATAATTCTTGTATATTTGAAAAAAAAAAATGTTCCTATTTCGAAAAAAAAATATTTAAAGAAATTGATTTTATAGATTTTCTTAAAAATAACAGAACAATTAGTAATAATACTTACAAAAAAGTAATACGTAAAAAATACGGATTACGAATTGCTACACCTGTATTATTTTTCTTGTTACTGTTAATATTAATGATAATAGATATATCATTAGGTTTATCATTTGAAAAGAGTTTGCTGATATCATTGGTTAATTTAAACCCTTTTAGCGTTAAGGAATCGCAATGGTTTTTGTCTCTTTTTGAAAAGGTAAAAAGTTTAGATTGGTTGTGGAAATCTCCATTATGGCCGACGATTGAAACGTTGACGTATGCAGACAAGAAAAATGTATTGTTAGGGCGTTTAATTGGTGTTCCATTATATTTCCTTCCTTTCGTTATATTAGGTGTTACACTTATAATAGCGCTCATTTATTACCATAAGAAAGTTAAAAAATATGAAAATATTAAATTCAAAAGAAGGTAAAATGAATAACAAATTAATATAATTCCTTCTGAAAATAAGTCATTAATATTAACATTTGCAAAACCATTAGTGGTGTACTTTATAGAAATAAGCATAGATGATTATATTTTATAAATACACCACCATGTATGTGGCATTTTCGATAAACTATAAAGATGTATACTTTTAATTATTTTCTAAATTTGAAAATTTTTAATTTTTTCAATTAGTTCTATAATATTTCAGATAGCTTATATATTATGCGTTCATATACACATTTTTATATTTCATTTTACTTTCGTGAAACATAAAGATATATACTTTGAAATGAATATAAAATAGCAACATTCATCTGATTTTATTGAGACCTGTTAATTACTATTTGATAAAGGAATGAATGTTTTTTTATTTTTTGCATACTTTTGTATAAAATGACTATTTTATCAGCTTAGAAAATATATTAGTAGGTTTAAATTAGAAATTAATGTATTTATTTAGTATTTAAAGAAAAGGATTGAATATATTTTATTCCTTTGATATGTATATATTTATTTTATTTATTAAAGAAAAAAAACTAATGTTTATTTTATATATTTTATAAGAAATATATCATAAAACAAAACTATTGTGAAAAAGTTTAAATGTACTTTTAGATTTTTTCCCACTATACATATTTAAGTTTATAAATATATAATAAAAAAGTATCCTTCTTGAACTTTAATTATTTATAATTGTTTAAGAATTTACTGGATTATACTGTTCACATTGAAATGATGAGTTAATAACATTCTCTATTTTATTATTCAACTTAATAATGGAATTAATCCAATTTAGAATAAATTGACTAAACATACATTATATTGAAAATTTATAAATAAGTGAGCTATATATTTTTTATATTAATAAAATATCAAATAAATGAACTAGATGTAATCATATTTTAACAGATATATATAATTCTCTTTTTTCTCATTTCCATTAAATTAATATTTTAAATATATCTGAATGTTTGTAAAAGGATAAATTATAATTAGTGGCAGCGAAAATAAATATATATTTTCCACAATTAAACATAAATGTTCATTGTTTTTATATATATTTCGTATTTTTTGTGTTCATAAATCTATCAAGTAAAGAATTAATATAAATTTAGGTTGTATTAAAAAATATATAGCTTTTATTAACGATTAGTATTTTCTTCAAATTAATATTGATAGTTAATTAAATATAATAAATTTAATAAAGTATAACTCATTCTTCATGGATTATTTATAAATACATTACATTTTTTTATTTGTTACGTAAGATTTAATAAAATATATTTAAAGAGTTACCCTATATTATTTTTATAAAAATATTTATTTAAATATGTACAGTGCAATGTATCCGCACTAATAGTTTTTGGACCAATTTTCATATCTTAAATTTTATATCTCTTAGATTCTAGTGCAAATTACAATGTAATATTAATGTATGTTTTATACATCACATTTGTACACAATTTAAAAAGTGTTATATAATCAATGCAAATACCCATGCATATTATTTTCTTTGTAAAATTATACTTATAGTCTATACAAAGTGATACTACCACAAGTGAACAATTCAGTACTTTAGGAGTTGATTCATTTCTAATAAGAATTTAACAAAAAGTATACATATATATTTTTTTTTAAATATTCAATATCATTATATTTTATTATAATATCTGCACTTATTAAAATAATATATATATATATTGAATAATTATACTGCGATAATTTTCTTTTTTTATATATTAATATTTCTTTAAAGTATATACACTAAATTAAAAAAAAAACAATAAAAATAAATTAGATAAACATAACAATTTTTTATTTAAAAATATGAGGCAAATTAAATCCAATAAAAAATTATGCTAGGAAAATAAAAAATTAGTGCTTATTCTGTACTTAAAATATATATTTCCTTATATATTAGGTAGTTAGCTAAAAATTCAACTTTTTATATATATTATAAGCTATAACAGATTGTACGTCCTAAAGGAGTAACTAAAGCAAGTGTTATACTTAAGATGACTTAAAATGTTATCTTTTCATTTATTATTACTATTTTGTTAAAATAATTAATATTTTTTTAGAAATAATTAGTTCTTCTAAAATATATTGTTTATAAACATTGAATTATTAATATGATTACACTTTAAAAATTATTAATAATTGCTTCGATATGTTTAGCAATGTAATATATGTATACTCTATACATATTATAGTGTATATAAATTCAATAGCCATATAAGTAAGCACATATATATTTTTTTAATTCACTATGAAAAAGTTTAACGCAGAATTTTTTCATTAGTGCATTATATAGAATAATTAAATTATATATTCTAAATATTTTTGAAAACATTGAAATTCGTTGTTTTCAATGAACTTTTTCTTATTCTAAATAAAATTATTATAAAAACTATATAATGCATTTTTAATGATAGTTTTCTTTATATTCTTTGTAAATAGCATTATAATTATATATATTTTATTAAATAATTATGATGCGTTAATAAGAAAATTTTTTAATTATATATAGCAGCCCTATTATTAGAGATATATTTAATAATTATTAATTTTTTCTTTATTGAATATATAAGAATATTAAGTATTTATTCCATAGAATAAAAAATTGAATCAAAAACATTTATTAAATTATCTGTGTTTATCCTTTTAATATGGTAATGCTATTTTAACAATGATGTAGTAAGATAATACTATTTAAGCATATTTGCATTATTCACATTTTTCGTGTTTTACTTTTATTAATACATATATAAGTTTAGACTATTCTTTTAAATAACAAATAATTACTTCTATATTGTAGAGAATGTTTAAGAAATATTTGGATTATAACTCTCGTTCTGATAAAAAATCAGATAGAAAAAATTGTCTATAACTATTAAAATATAAAAACGATGAGGATTCAATTATAGTGGGGTTACAAAAAGATATATCATATAATAGAGTAAACCAAAAAAAGGATAAATATATTATTGAAAAGGGTATCAAAGGAAAAAAAAAAAAACAGTCTTATAGAAGTTTGTTAAATATTGCTCAATACTATACAGAATTTTTGGATTATAGTAATGGAATGCTTGATTAAAAACCTTCCCATTTTAATAAAAAATGGATCACAAAAAAAGATTATAATGAATAATTTGGAAAAATATTAAGAATTCGTGATTTAGCTTTAAAAAAGTAAAATTTAGAAATTAGGAATTTGCGTTGTATTTATTTATTTTTTACTTGTTGAGAATATGATTAGCTATATTAAAAGTATTAGAGTCATTTGAAAATCGTCCATAACAATTAAACCTTTTGTAAAAATTTTGGAAGTATATATATAAGATCTTCTAAAATATAGCAGTAAAAGATTATTATTATATAATATTTTTTTTTGCGTACTTATTACATTAGCTGCCATACTTATATTAGCTATTCTTAAGATCTTAAGAAATAATGAAAAATATAAAAAAAATTAAGTTCATAACTGTGCAATATTAACAATAAAAGTATGCATTTTTTTGTTGTTAATATTAAATAATATATTTAGTTATACATTTTTAATAAACATATCTATTATAGCTATAATTATATTATTAAATATATGTATACATTGAATCTTTGATGCATAATAAAAAATTATGTTCTTCATTTTTTTCGAATTTGAATATTTTAATATTTTCGAATTCATATATCAAATTATAGATTTAGGTCTTCTAAAATGAAGGTTTCTTCTTATCATTGTAGTATTTACATAGATGTTCATGTAAAATATATGTATCCTGGTTAAAATGAATATATGATAGCGCACATCACATAATTTTATAGAGCGGAGATAATTTATACTTGTATTAAGAAGTGCTTCTTTTTATTTTACGTGTTAGCCTATTCTAAAATTATTATTTTTTCATGATATTAAGAGAACTTTTTATTATGAATAACTTAACAATTAATGTGCCTTTTTTTTATATAATAATAGTTATCGAATGTATTTCATTGTATTGATATGTGCATATACATTTTTTCTTTTAAGGAAAAAAATTAATATTTATTTTATAAAATAAGCTTTGTGAGAAACATTATAGAAAAAATTGTTATTGCAAAAGGGCTAGTAATATATACTTAATTTATTATTATTTTTTTCTTGCATGGACTAAATATGTGATTCCATATATAATAAAATATTATATTTATAAATTATTCCTTATTTATAATTATTAATTAACTAAGAAACTATTAATGATCAAAATTATGTTAAATGTTAAAACTAATAATTATATTATGACTGTTCTTGATTGTAGTGATAATGCAATTTTATAAAAATTAATTAATTAAACATCAAATTGAAAAATTATAAATAAATATATTATTTGTTTTATTTATTTTGTATACCTTTAAATAATAAAATTATATAATTACTATTAATCTAATATTAATAAATAATATACGTTTCTCCTCTTACTTTTATCCAATCATAATAAATTTTTTAAAAAATATATGTCTTTGTAAAAATCAGTATTATCATTTGGAGTAATTGAAGCAAAAATGTATTTTCTATGTCCAATTCATCATGTTTAGGTATCTATTTATAATTTTAAGCTATTCTTTATGGTTTTTTATAAGGATATTAAGTAAATTATTATAAATGTTATTGTAAATATATATAAATACATATAGTTTATATTTACCTTACTATTGCTTTCATATATAGAATTCTCATTTTTTAAACAAAAACAAAAAAAAGAAAATTTTTGTTTTTTTTCCTACATATAATTCTTACATTCAGTTTAAATATTGTAATTTAAGTATTATGAATCAAGATATTCCTATGAATTATTAAAAAATTATTACTGTAATGTTTATTTTTAGTGGCAATTGTACTTCTGGAATTATTAACTTTTGGTATTCGTAATTTGTTTCAATAAAAAAGAGCATACAGTATTTATCATTTGATTGTTACTATTTATCAATTTTTGATTAGATTATATTTTATAACCATTGCATGAATATCTTATTTAATAAATTTATAAGTAAAAAAGAAAATCAATTCTATTATTGGATTTATCAAAAAATAAAATATTTAACCTATATTATGCTAATATGAGCATATTATACACAATAATTACCATTTTTTTCTTTATCATGTCAATAAATTTTACGAAATATATATTTTTTAATTCAAAAATATAGAAAAATGAAACTTGAAAAATATAAAAAAATTTCACATAGTATTAAGGTGTGAACCATTTTAAGTGTATATTTCAACTTTCATATGTTAATGAAAGAAAATAAAAAATTATAATATATGTATATTTAAAATATATTTTGTTTTATGTATATTGTAGCATGCTATATATTCCTATTTAACAAAATATTATAGAACATTAAAGAATGAAAGTATTATAATTATTATAATAA
The DNA here is from genome assembly GCF_900090045.1 of Plasmodium malariae. NCBI lineage: Eukaryota > Apicomplexa > Aconoidasida > Haemosporida > Plasmodiidae > Plasmodium > Plasmodium malariae. The sequence goes on from NW_021638312.1 coordinate 53,968, forward strand.
GAAATATTAATGAAAATATATCTTTCTTCATAATCATTATTATTATTTTAATTAATAATTTATTAATAATAATAGCTTTTCCAAAATACATTGCTTATAAAATTTGAATTGTTAATAGGAAAAAAAAAAGTAAAATTAGTAACTATTCTCTTAATATAGAGAATAATGTATTATCTCTATTCTCTATATTTCATAAAATCTCAATATTTCGAACTTATAGGAAATAATATATTTATTATTTTATTTTTAAAATTATCAATAAAAAAAAAATTAAATAATTACTATAATATAATAAAAAATTAATTTATATATTTATAATATTTAATAATGAATTAAAATTTTATTATTCTAAGGAAATTTATCTTATTATAAATAAAATTAACAAAAAAAATTTATGATATATTGCTATTGTTATTATTCCTTATCTTTCTATTAAAAAATATAAAGATATATATATTTTAAGTTTTTACTAAAAAATAAAAAATAATAAAAAAAATGATATTAAATAAATAATCATTATATTTTTTGTTATTAAAAAAATATTATATTATTGCTAATCTATGCCTTAAAATATTAGTAATCTATATAATGAAACAAAAAATTATATCACTTTTAAAAATTAAAATTACTGCGTTCATCTTTTTAACTTGGATATTCAGTTTTAACAATGATATAGTACGTTAATATTACTAAAGTGTATTTGAACTATTCATACGTTTTGTGCATTATTTTTATTAATACTACATTTTATCTTCAGAATAATGTGTTTTTTAAATAATGAATATTTAATTGCTTTTTTTAGAGTAAGATTAACAAAATTCTGGATGAGATATACATCAATAATAGAAAATTAGATACAAGATCTTATCGATTACTAGAAAAATGTAAACAAAATAAAGTTTCGAATGCTACATGGTTAAAACAAAAGATACCTTATAATGGAGTTATCAAGGAGAATGCCATATATAATAATGTAGAGGGGGGAATAGGAAAAAGGGAGCAATCAAATAGAAGTTCATTAAATAATGTTGTAGGCCACAAACAAGATATTAAAAATAATTCTTGTATATTTGAAAAAAAAAAATGTTCCTTTTTCGAAAAAAAAATATTCAAAGAAATTGATTTTATAGATTTTCTTAAAAATAACAGAACAATTAGTAATAATACTTACAAAAAAGTAATACGTAAGAAATACGGATTACGAATTGCTACACCTGTATTATTTTTCTTGTTGCTGTTAATATTAATGATAATAGATATATCATTAGGTTTGTCATTTGAAAAGAGTTTGCTGATATCATTGGTTAATTGGAATCAATCAGTACTATCATCAGATTGGTTCACAAAAATTTATAACTGGGTGAAAGACGCAGATTGGTTCTGGAAGTCTCCATTTTGGGAAGTAACTACGTCATCAACGGATGTTGCTAAGAAAAATGGATTGTTAGGGCGTTTAATTGGTGTTCCATTATATTTCCTTCCTTTCCTTATATTAGGTGTTACACTTATAATAGCACTCATTTATTACCATAAGAAAGTTAAAAAATATGAAAAAATTAAATTCAAGAAAAGGTAAAATTAATAACAACAAAATATAATTCTTTCTGTAAAAATTTAATATGAAATAATATTTGTACTATCATTAATTAGATATGTTATACATATACTAATATTTCATTATATTTTATAAATGTACAAACGTGTATATGGACTTTTTGATAAAAAATTGTAAATATGTCTGCTTTTAGTTATTTTTTTAATGTGAAATTTTTAAAGTTTTTCAGTATATATTATAAATTGTAATTTCATCTTGACTAAATTTTATTTCTTCATTTTTAGATTTTTGCATTTCAATAGATTTCCATGAAAAACATATATTTCTTCGTTTATTTGAATATATAGCATCACAATTAATATAATTTTATAGAAGGGTGATAGTATACATTTATAGATAAAAGTGTTTCTTTCAATATTACATGTTGTTCTAACCTAAAAGTATTATTTATTCAGGCTATTAACTTACTATTTTTTAGTGAAGAATAAATCTGTATTCCTTTGTTCTTAATGATAATAAGTTATCATATTTAGTTAAATTTATATATATATTCTTATTACATAAAAAAAACGAAATAGTTATTCTATAATATATGTTTTATGTAAAATATATTGTAAATATTATAAAAACTATTTTAATGTATATTTATTTTTTCTTGAATTGTAAAAATGTGAAATCGTAAATAAACAATAAATTAATATACTTTCTAATTACGTATTATATGTAATTTCTAACTTATGGATTTAAGTAACTTCAATTAATGGAAGAATTAATACCAATTATTATACTATTTTTCCTCCTAATTGTAGTGATAATACGATTTTGTGAAAGATAATAAATATATACATTCTACGTGTTTTTTATGTATTATGCAATTAATTGATTAAATTAATGAATTAAATTTAATTACACTTTAATAGATATTATATATACTAATATTTTTTTTCTCTTTCTCTCGTAATTATAAATCTCCAAAAATATGTTATTAACGGAAAAAATTTAAATTATCATTAAAAATAATTAAAATAAATATGTATTTTCTACAATATTTCCATAAGTTGCATGTATGAAATTATATATTTTTTTCTATCTTTTATGGTTCTCTATATATATAGTAGGTAAAGATCTAATGTTGTTTTCTGAATATATAAAACACATATAGTTTATATCTAAAAATAATAAATCATCTACATTTATAATATTCATTTTTCAAATAAAATAAAAGTTAAAAAAAGACTAATTCTTTTTTTATATATAATTTATAAATACTAATTTTGTGTTTTTGAATAGAATTTAAGAGTCCTGTTCAGATTCTTGCTAAGAAATATGTTACATTTGTTTGGTTATTTTTTGTTTTACAAAGACTTTTACATGTATTATTATAAATTGGGGGTATTTGTGATATCTTATGAAAATAATAAAATATATTCTATTGCTATTTTATTATTTCCCTTGCATAATAATTTATTTAGTTTTATTAGGTTAAAATAACATAAATGTCTCCAATAAAATAAATTTCCAGCAAAAATGGATACGTATTTTTGTTCTTTATATATATAAACGTATACAATATTAATTAAGTGTTATTATTATATCTGTATATTTTACATAACATTTACTCTATTTTTTTGCTTTTTTACTAATTTTTTATTAAATATATATATTTAATTAAAAAAAAAAAAATAAAAAAAATAAATATACGGATTTACAAACTTATTAGTTACGAAAAATGGTATAAATAATATTTAATTAAATATTATAACGGTTAAACGCTAAAATATAAAAACAAAATAACTAGACTTTAATTAACTTTAAAAAAATATATTTTTTTTTATAAATTACGTAGCATATTATTAATGCAACTTTTTAAATACGTTATATACTGTATAAGAATGCATATATTTCTTCAGTCACTAATACAATCAGTACGAATAACGTAGCACAGTATGTTATATATAATTCTACTATCTTCATTTATTATTGATATTATTATTTTATTATAATAATTAATATTTCATTAACATTAACTAGATTTACAAAATATATTTTTTGTAAAATAAAAAAAAATTAATAAAAAAAATATAGTTATAATTAGCTATTATTATCTTAACATACACAACAATGTATTATATATGTTATATATATTCTATATATTCCCCATTTTACATAAACTTAATATTTATAAATATTAAGTAATCATTTCTTTTCTTTTAAATGTATCAATAAAAAAAATTATTTAATTACCTAGTAAAATAAATTGCTAAATAATATATTTTAAATATTTTTCGAACGAATTCAAATTATGTTATTATAATGTAAAATACTTTTTTTAACAATAAAATTAATATAAACATTTTAAAATATATTTTTAAATTTACTTTTCATTTTTGCTGTGAGATATATTGAAATTTTATATATTGTGCTAAGATATTACTAAAAATAAAAAACTAACTTAACATATAAAGCATGATTTATCATTAAGAGAATATTGCGTTTCTGTTAATTATTTGCATACTGGATATATTGCAGTATTAAAGATATATATATTATGGAACAAAAGGTTAAATTTCTCTTTTACATGAAAATTTATACATTTATCCTTTTATCATGGATATGCCATTTTAACAATGATATGGTATGGAAACATTATTTAAGGATATTTACATTATTCATATTTATTATATTTTATTTATATTAATGGTATATTTTAGCATGAAGTTATTTTAAATTTTAAATAACAAAAATTGATTTTTTTTTTTTTAGAGTACATTTAACAAATCCTCGGAAGAAAACTACATCCATTGTAAGAAATTAGATACAATATCGTATAGATTACTAGCAAAATATAAACAGGATAATGTTTCATATGTATCAGATTTAAAACAAAAAACACCATATAACAGAGTTAACGAGGAATGTGATATAACTAATAATGAAAAGGGAAACACAGGAAAAAACAAACAATCAAATGAATGTTCTTCAAAGAATCCGAGAGGACAAAAACAAGATAAGAAGAATAAAAATTGTACATATACAACAAAAAAATATTCCAATAATGAAAAAAAAATATTCAAGGAACTAGATTACATAAATTTTCTTAAAAATAACAGGACAATTAGTAATAAGCTTTACAAAAAAGTAATATGTAAAAAATACGGATTACGAATTGCTACACCATTATTATTATTCTTTTTGTTCTTAATATTATTCATAGTAGATTATTCACTAGGTATTTCAATTAAAAAGAGTTTACTTATATCACTAGTTAATTCGGCCCCTACTGACGTTTTTAAGTCGGATTGGTTTACAAAAATTTTTGAGATGGTAAAGGACAAAGAATGGTTTTGGAAAATTCCATTTTCGGAGGCCGGAGATATATTAGATGAAACTATGAAGCAAAAGAGTTTATTATGGCGTTTATTTGGTATTCCTATATATTGCCTACCTTTTCTCATATTAGGTGTTATAGTTATTTTTGTCTTTTTTTATTACCATAAAATAGTTAAAAAATACAAAAAAATTAATTATAGGAAAAGATAAAATGAATAGTAGGAAATATAATTTATTCTGTAAATTATTTATTAATATGAAGCAATATTTGTTAAATAACTAGTGATATACTTTATAGACATATTCACATTGCTTATATTTCATAAATGTCCCAACATATATATAGTCTCTTTGATAAAAAGAAGTAAATATGGATATTTTTAGTTATTTTGTTAGTGTGAAATTTTTAATTCTATCAATTTTTTACTATTTGTGTGTCCATGATTTAAGAATTATGGTTTCATATATATATTTTTGTATTTGAATACATTTTCATGAACAATATATGCATATGCTTTAAAATGAATATATATTACCACTATTTATCCAATATTATTGGATTGTGATAATTTACACATGATATAAAAATCGTTTCTCTTCGTTTTTTACATTCTTCTTAGTCTCAAATTATTATTTTTTCATTATATTTTGAAAACATAATATTTGTTTTAAATTAGCAATAATTATGTCTTGTATTACATTTAATGATAGAAATCGGATGTATTTCCTTTTATTTATTTGCACATTCATGTATATTATTTAAGGGAAAAAACTCAATTTTTATTCTATAAAATAATGTTATGAAAAATATTGTAGAAAAAATATTTATTGTAAAAAGTTTTTTAATATTCATTTAATTTTGTTATTTTAATTTGATTTTCTTGTATATCCTAAATTTGTAAATTCATAAATATATAATAAATAATATCTTTATGTAATGTTGCTTATTTATATTTATTTAATAACTTAGGTACTCTAAACCATTACAATTATGTGAAATGTAAAAACCAAGTATTACATTATTATTGTCTATAATTCTAGCAATAATTCAATTTTACAAAAATTAGTTCAATATATATTTTATTGGGAATTCATACATAAATATATTATATGCTATTTATATGTTTTGTGCCATTAAATGATTTAATGCTTTAATTAAATGTATTCATATATTAATTTATAATATGTATGAATCCTTTTTTTCACGCTCCCAAAATTGTAAATTTCTTAAATATGTTATTTGTCGGTAGAACCACAAATTATCATTAAAAATAATTAAAATAGATCTATATTTTCTACAAAATATTCATCACTTTTTCGTAATTATTTACATATTTATGTCTACTATTTATGGACGTATATAAATATATTATCTAAAAATTTAATATTAATATAAGCATATACAAAAATACCTATAGTTTATATTTACCGTTAGTAATTCTTTTATAGCTATAACTTTCATTTTTCAAACAAAATAAATGTAAAAAAATAAAATAAAATAATTTATTAGCTTGTTAAATATACATAAATAAAATGTATCTAACCAAAGAAAATATTATCTTGTATTTATAAATCACCTATAAAAAAATAATACATTTTTTTTAATTTTATTTTATTAATGAAATGAACTCTATAGATATAAATGAGTTAGAAATTATCAATATAGATTATCTAAGCGTTTATGCACCATTAAAGAAGCATTTGTTCCTTGGTACATTTATAAACAAAAATAAATACATACATATTATTATATGATTTCATAAAATATACATATTTTTTAACTACTCAAAATTAAAATTAAAATTTTCGCAGATATGTATATCATATTTTTAGGAATTTACATTTAAAAAGTATAAATTTTTTTTTTGAATTTATTATTTATTAATATGCGATCAAATTTAATTCATTAAATTAGTTCTTAAATGAGGTATAAAATAAAAACAACATATAATATATGCATTTATTAATTTTCAATTTGACATATATAAAATTATTTTACAAAAAATTTAAGTAAAGTTGCAATTATGAACTATGATAAATTGTTTAATTCTTATGTTGTAAATATTCATAGTTCCTACAACAGCAAACAATTATAAATAATCCATATATATATATATAAAGAATATTATTTTTCTATATATATATATAGCTTCACATTTATATCATGTAAAAAAAAACTATACACTCATTAAATAAAATTTTACAAAAAATATATTTTATTACATGTTTGTTATAAAACCTATTTTATAGAATAAATATTAAATTTTATTTAAGTAAAAAATAAAATATGCTTATATATATATCAATACAGAGAAATATACTCCATTTCAATGCAAGCAGAGCAAGACAAAATTATTGTTAATTTGAAACTAATAATACATTTTTTTAATTATCTTAACAAATGATTATTTTTCAATAGAAAAGGGTAAAAAATGAAAAGTACTCTTTTATATATATTTGATATAAATTATCACACGAATTCAACAAAATTATATGAATTATCCTATTATATATTAATTATAAATTACACATATATATTTTTGCTAAAAATTTATTTAGAGATACAAATATATGCTTTAAGCTATAACATATAAAGTTAAAATGATTCTTTATAATACAAATTGAAAAATATTAAAACTTCGAAATTTACAAAAAAACTAAGAATATAATCTTTTACAGTTGTACACAAAAAATATTTGGATTATGAATGTGCATTCATAAAGTTTAAGAAGTTTAGGAAGCATTTATTAAGTATATCATTAATGATACTACGATTATTTCATTATACTAATGACTTCTCTAGATAAAAAATCATATTCCTTACTATATATTTTACTTTTTCCTGTACTTAATATTTTCAAATTTTTTTACTTTTGTATGATAATAAAATATCGCTACTACATTTGGTGACACCTAATATGAAGAGAGGTAGGAAATAAATTAGAAAACTAAAAAAACTACTAATAATACTAGACTTGTAGCTGGTCACTCTCCCTACCGTCACTTTTATTTTTTTTACACCCATCCAGCTAAAAGGGGAAGCAAACAACCATTTATTAAAAGGATTCATCCATTTAGTTAATGAGAACATCTTCAGTACAACAAACAAATTCCCTATAAGACCATAACCACAAAACAAATCAAATATTAGTGATATTGATAAAAACAAGAACAATAATAAAGGTAAAGCAATTCGCAAGCCACATTTTTTACGTATAATCTTTTTGTAAAGCTTATCACTAATATTTTTGTTGTTTTTAAGAAAATCGAAATAATCAAGTTCCTTAAATATTTTTTTTTCAAGACGAGAATATTTTTTTGTTTCAAACATGCACGATTTATTTTTAATTGCTTGATTTTGTCTTCTCGTGCTTTTTGATGAACTTCCATTTGATTGTTTGTTCTTTACTTTTAGCGTCTTTTCATAATTAGATATATTATATTTTTCATTCTCTCCATAATTTGGTATCTTCTGTTTTAACCCTGCAACATATGAATCCTTAATCTGTTCACATTTTGCTAATAAACGACATATTTTTGTATCTACATTTATATCAAGATTGTAATACTTATCCATAGATTTGTTAAAATTAATCTAAAAATAAGAAGTGGATATATGTCATTTTAAAGAAAATAAAATGTGATGATAAAAAAACAGTACTACTAAAATTAAATCTAGTAATTTTTGAATAAAATAAATTTCCTCTAATAAAATTATACTACCATATAATTGTAAATATGATATATCCCTTTTAAAAGTATAAACGTATAAATTTTAATTATAAATAGAATCTTCATTTTTTGTTCTACTGGTTAGGTTTTTAATATTATAATAAATTCAGAAATGAAAAAGTAATAATTATATAACATTCTTTTAGTAATAAAGGATACTATGTTTATTTATTTAGTTTTTTTATAATTTTTTGTTTTTTCAAAAAAACCAAATAAAATATATATAACTATAATATCTCTTATATCAGAAATGATGTAACTTAAAAAAATATAATACATCAAATCTTTCCTTTAAAATTATTTAAAAAAAAAATAACTTTCATTAAAATAATGTAAATTCAATTATTAATAAACATTAAAAATATATAAAATAATTATATGATACACTTATATAATAAAATAATTTTTTAATTCATAATTTTCAAAAAAAAAAAAAAAAAAGATACATAATTTCCTAATATTTCGAAATATTGAATTAATATAGAATATAGAGAATGTATATAATATATGCTACCATGTATTAAGAGTGTAGTTATGAATGTCAATAGTTTTTTCTTATTAATAGATCTAATATATACACAATGTATTTTATAAACATTTGTTCTTATAGCTTAATGCTACTAATTATGAAAATGAAACAAGAGTTAATATCTATAAAATAAATATGTCCACTGAGCAAATTATAAGATATTCAATAATGAATAAATTAACACAAATTTGTGAATAAAATAAATATATTGTTGTAAATATTATTTTTATGATATTACATAATTTATGAAAATTTCTATATTTGAAAAAATCCGATCAACATTAGCATTCTATTTCTGCATCATAAATTTATAGTATTATTTATTGTTCATGCATTGGAATGCATTATAAAATTGATAAATACTACATTTATTAATTCATAAAATAATTCTTTCCTCATATCTCAAGCACATAATTGTATTAATGTTTACATTTATTAATATAAAAACAGATAAGCTTTAAAATTAAAATTAAGATACACTAATAACCATTGCATGTATTATGAAAAATTTCAAGAATATCTCTATCCATATATATTTACATCTAAAAATTATATATAGAATATTTACGTAGATAAATACATTAGTTTAATTATAAGTTTCATGAAAATGATTTACTAGTTACTTATTAAGATGAAAAATCTTGAACTATTTTATATTTAATTCTTTATTATTTTATAAATATTTACTATGAATAACATATTTAAAAAAAACAAAAATTCGAAATTAACTTAAATTAAAAAGATTATATAAAAAATACACTTAGCAAAAATAATATTATCTATCCTGATATTACTATTTTTTGTGTTTACAATATAATGAGATTAATAATTTAAAATTATCAGATGCACAAAACTTTGTTGTAATAATGTATGAAAAACTGCATAAAATTTACAACAAAAAAAAATAAATAAAAATAAGAAAGGAAAAAAATTACTACGCCTAAGATACAACATTTTAATTACAAAAGTAATAAAATAGGAATTATCATAATGTAATTAATGCACTGCTTCATAGATATGCATATATGTAACTTAATATTACATTTAGGAAAATTATTACTTAGTGCACTTTTCAAGTTTCATTATTTGACACTCTCGTATTTTGGATAATTCACTAAGTTAATTTATATAAAAATAATCCTTAAAAAATTTTAATAATTAATATAAAACCTTATATAATAATACATTATAAAATATATAATAAATTAATGTACATTCAAAGTAATAAAACCTTTCTCAAGAATTAAGTGTTCTTTACCTTAAAATATTTAGGAATATTCAATTTACTTAAACTTTTTTTTTCTTTATATAAACATATATCATTTATCATTCTACATATTATTGGTCTATTGCAAATTCATTATCAATTTCCTTCAAATGATATTACTAATATTTAATAATTTATTTTTACGTTAAGTTTTTTTATAATTTGGTGCACAAAATTATCATAAATGATATTTTTCATCATCAAATAATTTGTGAGTAATCGTGAATTACGCTTCTACTACGCAGTTATCTATACATATACCTTAATTTATATTATTAATTTTTTTTTATAACGCTCATTTTCATTATTTAAAATCTTAACATTTTTTCATTTTACTATTTTATTTTTCACTTCATCTTTTAAGTATAAAGTCAAACCCATTATATTGCTCTTCTGGCAACCATGATAATGAAACTACCTTTAAATGTAAATTACCATTTAAAAAAATTTATGAAAATTTTTCCTAAGGTTCTTTTTTTTTCTAGAAGCATATTTCATTTACTATTCTAAAAATTTAACTTTTATTTATTTATCCTTTGTTTCAATATAAACCCATTTTTCCTTACTATTTGAATATTCAATAATTCTTTAATATTTCTTCCAGTACATGCCTATTAGCGTCTATTTATGCTACAAATGTTCATTTATATATTTTTGTTCTTTTAATTTACATCATACTTATGTTTTAACATATTTTTTGTTCTATTCATGGCTTATATTATATTTGGCATCTTATAATTTCTTGTAATTAAAGTCTAATAGTTCTTCCATCAGGCACTAACACATCTTTAGTTTTAATGATGTCGTACATATATCTGTGCATTATTTCTTTTACTGAAATATTACTTATTTGAATATATTAAAATATTATCACATTATACGGGGTAGTTTCATATATATCAGTATGTCAAATTTTTTTCTCTTTGTTAATTTATTCTAAACATTGCTACATACATGCATATTCTTTATATTTCTTTTTTTTTTTTATTTATTTTGTCTTTATTTAACGCACCTACTTTCAAAATAAATCCTTATTAAATATGCAACGAATTTTTTGTCCAAATGCTTTTCTTGTACTAATAACTAAATCGTATTATATTCTTTCATTTTTATCTTTAATTTACAAATTATATTTAATATTTACTTCATAATTATGCAATAAGCGCATAATATAAAATATAGAATGCACTTAATAAAAAGAAAAAAACGAATAACAAAATAATAAAATAATCATAATAAAGAAATACAATACATAAAAATAAATTTTTAAATTTAATTTTACATCGGATCATAGAACTGTTTAAAATATTTCATTGTTGTGCATTATTAATAAATATTTCAAATAAAATTTTTATTTTTATGAAAAATATTATTTTTTGAGAATCATTTAAATGGTATATTGTTATTTTAATATAAATATTCAAAATAACCCATGTTCTACGTGAATTCTTATCATATACATCATTTAACAAAATAGCTAAATTTATATTTAATTAATATATCCTTTTTCAATAAATAAACAAGGTATAAACTACTAATTCAAGGTGTTTACTAGTTAACTAGACTACATAAGAATAATATTTTTAATTTTTCTCAATAGAAATAAATAATATACTATTTTTTTTTTGTTGTTGTTTTGTTTAATTTCTATTTTTATTATTTTCACTAATGTTATTTATATAACACTACTTTTCTTTTAAGCTACAAGAAAAAATGGAAATAATTTTATGAAATTATAAACTGTTTATCAAATCTTCGTTTCGAATAACAAAAAGGCCAAACTATCAAAATATAATTATCTTTTAACAATTATTCCATAATGTTGTATTCGTTTTTAACAAAAATTATAACATTAGTATATTTAAAATATATGCTGTATAATTATAAGAAATATTTGGTACTATTCCTTCTACATACAATTTTCATAAAAAAAAATAAAAAAAATACATTTGTTAAATTACTCATTATATGATCTATACACCATGAGCCTTAAAATTTGTAAAATTAAATAAGATTTTTAATAAATGTTTCTGACCTACTTCATATATAAAATTAAAACTATTTCTACTTCTATAATTTCAGTAAAACATTTGATAATTTATTGTTACCATTTTAATTAATAATATACAAAAGTGCAATAGTGAATAATATATTTGAAAAAAATTATAAAATCTTTTTTACTTTTCTAATAAATTTAATAATATACAATATTACAACACAGGGTATGAATTTCAATTGCCTTATGTTTATTAATTTAATTTTAATTTTTTTTTTTTATTATAAAAAATAATCTCTACTTCTTTATAATATAATAGGAAAACATAAAAATTCCTTATTCCATTATGTCGATTTTATTTAATTTAATTTTTTATTTGCATTTTCTCTTATTGCATTAACAAGGAAATTGATAATATATAGCTCATATGTATTATATTTCTTAGTTTTAATATTATTCCTTATTATAACACTCGAATTTATGAATTTTTAAGTATATATATATAAAAGTTAAACTTAATATAAAATGAGTAACTACACCTTTTTAAATTATTGATAAAAATATAACATCAATTATTAGTAAACATAACATAAAAATACGCAAACATAAATTAAATAGATGGTCGTTTTATTCACTATATTTTTAATTTTTTTTTACTTTGAAGCTTTATTATTATTATTTTGATCAGATATTTTTATGAGTATAAGTTAGTTATATTATTCTGTTCTATTATATTTTCTTGTTTTTGTTTCTATCATGGGAAAAACGTTAACAACCATATAAGGATTTGCAAAAATTTATTTTTAAATGTTTTCTTTACTTTATTGTTAGCTACATATTTTAAAATACTACTTTTCTATAAAATAATATATGTATAATAAAAAAGAACTTTATTTTTTTTAAATTTTATCCAACATTATAGTCATATTAACATAAATTATTTTTTATTTTTCCTAGTTATATTCAATTACACAGGTTCGAGTGATGTATATATATTAAATACAAATATATAGCATACTTGAAACAATTTTATGTATAAATTTGCTTGCTACATTTAAAATTATTCATTAATATTACTTTTTTAATGCTTACTAGATTTTATTCAATTTAATTTATTTTAATTAGTAAAGTTCTTTAAATATGTTCATACATAATATTTACTAAAACATTTATGTTTTTTTTTTGGTTTTTTTCTTTTAAACTAGCATACATTAAATGTAATTATATTCAAATAAAAGAGATAAAATAAATTTATATTTTAGAGAGAAAAAAATGCGAAAAAATATAATATTCCAATTTCTATTTATTATTATTAAAAAAGTTACATATACAACAAAATTTTTTACTCTATATTGAATATAAAAGAACTTCGAATAAATATATTCTCTATGTGAGACAAAAAAGAGTTGTTTTTTTATTAAATTTATTACTTTTCCTTTTAATACATAGCTTGAAATATTATTATGAGCTATAATATAAAAATAAAATTTATGAATAGTACATACCCTTTAGCAGTTATCTCATTATATTTTCATTTTAATTTGAACATTCATTAATACGTGAATAAATATGTATTTCATTATTAATGAATTCTTATCTAAATTTTTAGTTCAATACCTCTAGATAATTATGGAATATCAGAAAGAGAATAATACTTTATTAAATGTTAGTACTAGCAAACAATTATTGAGGATAGATATAGAACTATAATATTCAGAACCAGTAAGAACCGATATAAAAATAAAAAATAAAATTAAAAAAGGTGAAAATAATTTATCACAACGTTTACATGCATTAAAAAATGACAACAAATATGAAAAATCTAATAAATTTGATCATAGCGCAAGTCTAAAAAAACAGGTAGTACACCAGAATTTATTGATAATTGTGAAAAATCAGATTATGTAGGTAATGAAATGATAAAAAATATAAATCATTAAATAGTTTATCTAATGTTGAAGATATGGAAGAGATGATGTTTCAACTTAATATATACAATTTTTCCATTAAATCTTTTATCTGTAGTATAATTTAAAAAAAAAAAAAAAAAATATATAAAGAATATCTAATAAAGTTATTAAAACCTTATTTTTTTAACCAGTACCATGATTAAGAAAAAAGAACTATTAAATGACTGGTGAGCCTTTTTTTTAAACATTTTATCTTTATTTCTGCAATTTTGTCATTATCGATATCATTTGTGTACAATTTAGGATAAAGATAGAAATACCTAATACATCCAATTATATCTCTTGCGATAGCCACTTTAAAGGAATTTTATTTTATTTACAAATAAAACGTATTAAAAATGATAAAGCTGCAGATGCCAAGAATCAACAATTAAAATATATTTGTTTTGAACCGAATAAAGAAAAAAAAAAGCCTTTTTTTTTTAGTAAAAAAAAATTCTGATAATGAAGAAAATGAAGTTATTGATGTTGATAAAAAAGATGCTCAAGCAATGAAATATATTTAATTTATGTACTTGAATACTTGTAAAATTATATTAGGGATTAATAGTAGGAATATATAAATTCCTAAAATATATATATGTGATATTTCAGTTTTGCTCTAATTTATTTTTTATTTTAAAAAACTTTTATGGTATAATTTTATATTTCCCTATAAGTATAGGAACTTTTGTTTTCATTCTTATACAATTAATCAACTTTTGTAATTTTTATAAGAAAATTCAGTTCTTAACAATTTTTTTTGTTTGTTTGTCTATTTTTTATTTGCATATATAACAAAAATATTCATATTTTTATTATTTATATTTATAATAAGAAAATAATATTCATGCACTTAAAATAAATTTTATTATTTGCTTTCATAAAATAAATTATTCTTTTTGTATTTTACTTATAGAAACATATTTTAGGCATTATTTAAAGATCAGTACTATTTTGATAAATATAAACAAAATGTTGTTATCAACATTTATTAATACTATATTGTATAGGCTTTTATTATCTTACAATGTCAGGCCTACTTATATAATATTATCTTATTGCTTTTTATTAGACTTGACAATATTATTAATGCAGATAAAGAACTATCATTCAAATTTACAGTTTTACTGAATTTTTTTAAAATATATTAATTTCATTACTTATAAGGAATCATTTAGTTCCTACTCATATTATATTTTTAGAAGTCTCTACTTCACATATTTGTTTACACGTAAAGAACACATAGTTTTTACCTTTTGACCTGATTTTTTTACTTAAAAATATTCATTATAGATTTAAATTATGTATATTACATATTTACATAACTCTAGAAGTATATAAAATAAATGGAGATTCCATTCTCATACGTATATACATATGCTTTCCTCCAAGTTAAACTATAAAAATTTAAAAACTTTATCAAGAACGCAATACATAAACTTATAATAACTTATTTTCTTTGTTATAAATGGCACGTTCTCATATTACAGTTATAACACTATGTTCTTATATATACGCTAAAAAAATTGTTATGCACTATATAATAGTTATATAAATAGGTGTCCTTCACAAAATGCAATAATTATTTTACGCATTTGGAAAACTTCATTTATGAGCATGTTATTACTAAAAATCATATGATTAAATTAAATGTATACCATTCTTAAAATATGATAATGAACTTATATGAAGCTACTAAAACATAATTATATTAAGTTCCAAAAAGTCATCAGTCCAGTATTCACTATCACAAGAAGATGCACCTTGTTATGTTATTGGATCTCGATTTGTTTCTATATTTCCAATAATTATATTAAAAATTCCTGCAATTTCTTTCGTATTCATTTTTTTTTAATAACACAATAAATTATGCTACTTGAAAATGTGGCTGTTCTTCTATAATACCCTTGATATATTTTAATGAGAAATTGTTGTCGTATAAGCGTTGTATCTGCATTTATGTAAGTTTCATCATATTTATTAGCTCTATTTTATGCTATGTGTTTTCCTTTAATAAGAAAAAATAAAAATAAGTTCAAATGCAAAAGTGCTCAAAATGATCAAAGACGAACAAATACTTCTTAAAATGATTAAACATATTAAGGAAAAATTAGGTATTATATAGAATATCATAATGCACAAATTTATAATTTACAAGTTCCCAATAATGGATATATTTATGCTTATAAATTAAAGTCCTTAACGGGTTAATTGAAGGATGTTTTAAAAAAATATTGAAAAAGAAAAAATGTTAGAATAAATTTTTTCAGTAATAATACAGCAAAAGAAATAATATACATGTGAGAATTATTCCAGAAGAAAAAAAAGTTCATATAAAAATAACAGACCAAATGAGCTTGGTTAGATAAAAATATAAAAACATATGAAATTAAACGATAATTATTTAATTCAAATTTACTTGTTATGAAAAAGAAATAGAGAAGATATAAAAGAACCCTAATATCGATTACATTACCAGTATTAATATTATTACTAAGAATAACATAGTTAAGATATATGTAATATTTATTGTGAAAAATTCGTCCATTTAATACATATATAAGGACAATTATATAATGAAATGCTCATGACTTTATCACTAGTTGTATTGGAATAAAAAATTTTTCACTGTATATGATAAAAACTGGTTATAATAAAGATATATGATATACTAATGTTAAATTAACACATAAATTATAATTTTCATACTATGATAATTAAATTATAAAGTATGTGAAACATTATGTAACAATTTCTAATATATCAATACTCAAAAAGTACAATATAATATTATGTAAATTATACATAGAAGCTTAATAAATAATCATAAAGAGTAAAATGACATTGATTAAAAATTAACATTAGTATCACATATTTTATATTAAGATAATGAGAGTAAAAATAATTTATTGCATTATTCTTGATATGACATATAAAAAAAAAATACCGTATAGTATGACGAGACTTTACATTTATTTATATGACTAAAAGAATACACGACAAATTAAAATATATTTTACCATAAAAAATTTTTTTTTTATAATATATCCGTACTTATTATAATTTAAAATTTCATGAACTCTTAGAGCATATCTATAATTATAAATTGTAGTACGATATAAAATGAAATGTAAATTTAAATACATAAGTGCCTTTTTATAATATTTTTTAGCCCAGTTTTTACATTATGTACATATTGTATATTAAATAAAAAAAAAAATTTTATATGTTATTTAAAGTATTAAATAATTCTAAGAAAGATTACTTTTATGTATATTATCATATGTATTCTGCATTTTTATACGTATATACATACAGCAATTATATTAGTCCATTTTATTTTAACATTTTACGTGTTAAACATAGCAATTTTATTGTTAAATATTTTTTTTTAAATATATGAATTATATATTCATAATGCTATGAAGAAATATACAAAATTTTGAATTGTTATTATTTTTGAATTACTTTAAATTAAATTTTACGTATAAGATGCAGTATTATAAAATAGTTTTAATCATATTTAAAAAAAATAATGTAAAATACATCAACAAAGATAAGGAAATGTTTTTTTTATTTCCAATATAGTAAAAAAATAAAAAAATATAATAATAATAATAAAATAAATATTGTTATATAAATATTTGAAAATTAATTTTACATAGTTCCTATCGTATGCCTTCCGATACTTGAGAAAAACATATTTCCCCTTATATTTCCACATATTCACGAACTAATATAAGAATATTATATATATTGTGTACCATGTATATATACATATTATATATTCAAATACAACTATTTAAGTAAAAAAAATTACAGAACATAATAAATTATTTTTACGTACATTCTCCAGTGTATTATTTTTAAGCAAAATACGTTTAAAACAATCGGACAGTATTATATGGAATTAACATAAAATGAAAGCGACGATCAAAAAACAAAATAATTGTATAAAAATATGTGAAGTCTAAATATTTTAAGTGTAATTCGTTTAAATATAACTACAATAACATAATGATTTATGTCAAGCAATTATTTACAAAAATTTCTTAATATATATATATATTTTTTTTTTGTTTTTTTTTTTCTCACCATTTACTATCGCTTATGTAATTTTTTCAAATTAAGCATTAAAATCAGAAATAATATACCTACATTATAACCTAATAACCTTTGCTGTTAGTAATACATTTAAGTTGTTCTTCTATTATATTCACAAGTTCATTTCTTAAAATGTTATAATAATATTGTACATAAACTCTTTTATTTTTATTTCTAAATAAATATGTATGTATAGCGATAAAAAGATAATTTCATATAATTATCTAATACAGAAAAATTAGAAAAAAAAAATAATATATTCTTAATTTATATATTCAGATATATCTACGAATAACCACCGAATAAAAATTATAAAGTTTAAATGTTTCTTATATTACTTAATGTTGCATATTATTCCAGTTATATGAAGTTATAGTATCATTATTTTTTTTTATTAAATGTTATACATTACATTATTTTTTTAAAACCGTATAATATAATTAATTTTGCTATAAGTATATCCTAATAATTTTTCATAATTTAAAGAAGGGGCCAAATTTATACTTATTGATTAATATATCTTAATATGTATTTTAATAATTAAAATTAAGTCCGAAATTAATCATATTCAAAAGTTGCAATAGATATATACATAACAACATATATATCTAATAAACTGCACTATTTAAAATTACTCAATGATCTAATAAATACCATAAATAATTAACTTTTAGGTAATATATATATATATATATATATATAATAAAAAAAATTATATATATATTTCAATGGTATGTACTTTCCACAACTATAGTATAAATTTAATGTAGTTTATATAATCTTCATTCTTCTCTCTATAATATCATACTAAATATATAATACCACTAAAATAATAATAACAAAATCATAGTGATTTATACCAAAAATAAATAACAAACATGACACAATAAAAAAGTATCTCACTAACAAGCTAATAACAACTTGTTCTATAGATTATTTATCTTCAAAAAAAAGAAAAGAATAAAATCAATCAATCATATTAATTCGGATAGTATTATTTATATATATATGCCTGTAATAAGAAAAAAAAAAGATATAGTACATATATTAATGATAATTTTTGCACAATAACTTTTATATCATATACTATTATTATTACTTATAAGTAATTTTTTAAAGTCAGATATTCAGCTTCTTTCAATAACGTTCGTACAGATTTTACATAAATATAATTACTCAACTGTGCTTTAAAGTAAGAATACTATTAAAATATATCTTCAGTTGTAATATATTTATTTAAGGTAAAAAATATTGTAAGCAAATAAAATGAACATTAATCCATTAAATTATTTTTTAGTTCACATATAAATTCTTTAGTTTATAATTTTGTAATTTCTATTAATATTTATTAGTTTAAAATTAAGATATTAATAAGTAGAAAGATATAAATCAGTATTTTTTTTTTCAGTTTGTTATTTACAACGAACTAGAGTAATCATGTAGAGTAAATATGGAAAATTGTTCTTCCAGAGTAATGTTTATTACTTTTTTAATATGAATGAATTTGTGGATAAATTATATGTTTATCATAAAAAAAATTATAATGCAAATGATGCTAAAAACGAATGCTTAAATAATTCCTAATCTTTTTTTTGAATCTAGGACTATAGTGGTTTGGGATCTGGAGCATCACAATATCTTATGAAAAAAGAATTTTTGCAAGCTCTAAAACAAATTCCATCTCTCACTGCTTCCTTAAAGACAAAGACATCTAAAAACGAATTTAGAAAAGAATGCTTAGATTTGGTTAATTTTCTAATTAAGAAAAAGGATGACCCTCCAGCTTTCACTGAACGAAAACGTTGGGTACCGGTCCTTAGGAATTATTTTAAACATAGATTTGACAAGATTACTCAACATGGAGGTTGTCCTATGATTTTTGAACAGAAAGAACGAGATATTTTAGAA
Source organism: Plasmodium malariae (assembly GCF_900090045.1). NCBI lineage: Eukaryota > Apicomplexa > Aconoidasida > Haemosporida > Plasmodiidae > Plasmodium > Plasmodium malariae. Next base: position 74,341 of record NW_021638312.1, read on the forward strand.
TTAAAATATAATGCATTAGATTTCTGCGAATTAAATAATCATATAGAAAAAACTAAGTAAATTCAAAAAAGGAGATAACAAATATGATTGTAAAAGTAACGCTGAGTGTAAAAACATTGTAAGGAATATGAAGAGTGGTTTGTAAGTAAGAAGGAACATTTCCAGAATAAGAGAAATCTCATTCATGAAAGTTGCATATTTAAAAGCTCATCATCACAATTTCCAAAAAGAGAATGCAATATACTAAATCCTAAAATATTTAATAAGCCTCCTCAATGCATATTATCGGAACCAGTTGTATCTAGTCACCTTCCACCTAAAGAAAATACATTAAGCTCACCAAATGTAGATCAAATTAAAACGGAAGTTTTTTCTGCACCTGAAGCGGAACATCCATCTGGAAAGACATATGATAGTTCACCTGATAGTTCGCCTTTTAATATACCTGATAGTTCCATTGTTGATTCTCCAGACGGTCCATCTTCAGATCAATCTCAACTTCAGACAACAACTGAAGACACTTCGATGGAAAATTTAGTAATTTAGATGGACATGACACAAAGATTCTGAATTACCGAGAGTTCTTACACATTCGGCATCTCACAGAAAACATTAAGCAGTTCTATAGTACAATCACCAGGTAGCCCAGAATTAAACACAGGTAGTCATATTAAAACTATACAACAGCTACTGACGTATCAATTCCTAAACCCCTTCTTCTAATCCTGCAGACTCTGAAAATCAAGGTAATCTTAATTGTTTTCTTTTATATTTTTGTAATAACTAAAAAAATTATTGCATATATATATAAAGTTAATGCAGGTCCAGTAGAAAATTCACATAACCCATATGTATCATCATTTTTAACAATTTCTAATTATTATTGTATTTACTCTTTTTATTAAAGTAATATAAAATTAAATATTAAAAATATTGTAAACATTAGATTATTGTAATAAATTAATTTTTAATTATATTTCTTTTGTATTGTAGTACGCATTAATAGGAAAGTTTAAAAAAAAGAAAAATATAAGAAGACAAATTAAATTTCTCAGAATACTACTACCTTCACACTCTGACAAGAAAGACAAGTTTTTATCAGATGATCATTTAGATCAGCCAATATATGATGATGAGGAGATCATAAAAAAATTAAAAATATATGAACATAACACTATAAAAAATACAAATATGTTAAAGAGAAAAAAAGAAAGATCCAAAACTATTATAGAAGTACATATGGAAGTACTCGAGGAATTCAGAAATGAAGAATGGGAATTGAACAAAGGAGAATTTCTAACAATATGTCTAGAAATATTCAAAAATGAGGAACGTAGATCCTATCCTAATTTGATAAATGACTATCAAATAGAAAATATTCAATGCAGCAGTGATAATGAAGAAACAAATATTCTGTGGAATAAATGGATAGAAAGGCATAGAAATCTTTCTGAAAAATTGAAAAAAGAACATTGGTTTAATAATTTGAAAAATGAATGGAAAAAAGAAAAATCTAAGGTAAAAAAAATGGAAGAATTAAAAAATAAATCTTCAAACGAAAATCAAAAAGTTTCATTTTTAGAAGGAGAAAAAGATATATGGAGACAGTGGATATCAAACAAGAGTAAAATTGTAGAACACTATCTGGAACAGGACTGGTTTAAGGGATTAACAGATGAATTTTATAATATTTTAGATGAATATGAAAATGAAGAAACTAAAAATTGTGTGTCACTAATAAGTATAGAAGAAATGGAACATAACAAAAGTTGTGAAGAATTATATAAATATATTAAAAAAAAATTATTATCAAAATTGTGTATACTTGTATTTATGACAATATTAGAAGAATGCAAAAATGAGAAAAATGTAGAAAATTACGAATCATATTTAGATAGTTCCATAAATGAATCTATTACATTAGAAAACTCAAATAGAAAAGCAGAAATCTTAGAAGACACAACGGAATTCAAAAATGATGTTTTGGAGTATAGAGTTAATGAGGAAATTCCTGCTTATAAAGGACAGAACTGTTTTATGCTAGAGATAAAAGATTGGATAAAAGAAAATGACGCACATATAAATGTTACGGATTAAGAAAATAATGTAGTGAACTACGATTAAATAATAGAATTATGCTTACTGAAATTTAAAAATAGCATAATCAAAATATAATAGAGTGATATTCAAGTAAAATCAGATGATATCGATGAAATAAATTTCTTAAATGATATCATACAAAAAGGGAACAATTAAAAAGAAAATTATATATTAATGAGTAATTTAAAAAGAAAAAACAGGCTTTAAATACAAAGACATAAATGAATTTATTTAAAAAATATTCCAATTATACATAACTTGTTTTATTTCTAGTAGAGTATTTCATTAGTGCTTGATTTAATAAAAATAGTAAGTTTTAATATGTATATATATAAAAATAAACTATTATATATTAAATATTATCATATTAATTTATGAAATTTCAAGCAATTCCTTTTTTTATTATTTCCTAATTAAATTTTTTTTTAAATAAAATAATAATATATATTATATTCATAACTTATAATTTTATAGTACATTTGTATTTATGTACTTATACGTTAGTTTAATACATAACATCTAATAATGGGAATTAGAGTAACAAAATAAGGATATTAAAGGGAAAATTAAGACCTTGCATAAGAATTCTTATAATTACATACATATATTAAATTATTCGTTCATCTATTTATGTTTTGTTTTTAAATAAATAATTTGTCTGTAAATATTTCATTTAATTTAATATTGAAATCTTATAACAGCTTAATATTCTTTTTTATCCTAAGAATAATTAATTTTAATTTTTTTAATAATAGGGTCGTTTTTAATGCATCATAGAGAAAAAAAAATTTCTACATTTTTTGATAATTTATTTTGCTTTCATATTAAGATATAAAGTTAAATGATATGTAGAATAGCACTTTTAATTATTTATAATTTAATATAATGTTTAATGAATCTGTTATTGTATGAATTTTCAAATTAACAAATATAATATAATTATTTTTTGATTATTAAGAAATATGCATATAGTAAACAAATTTTAATGTAGATTTACCATACAATTAATTAATAATAGTTTTTTATATTTCTTAATTTAGATTCTATAAATTTGAAAAAAAAAAAATACCTCATCCGTAGTTGCTTTCTACGTTTTGCATACCTAAGACATATTGTTTCCTATACCTACGTATGATACCTAAAATGAAATATAGAAAATTTATTTATGTATTTAAAAAATAATATCACTGTTGTTAAATTAATTCTAAAATTCTCTTATAAAAAATGATATGGCTTTAATTATTATAATCAAGTAATTATAAATAAATATATATATATACAGGAATTTTATTATTCGAAGAGAACTATATGAGATATTAGAATATTGTTATATATATATAATATTTCTAATTTCCTGTAATATATTATTAAATTAGAATAAATATTAAAAAATTAAATATATGATAATCGTTATATTTAAATATCTACTTTATTTTTATTTTTATTCTTCGAATGAGTTTATTTTAGTTCTATGGGATACATTAATAAATTTTATTACTTTCATTTCATTTTGTTTTATTATATTTTATTTGTCAAGTAATATAACTATATAGGAAGAAATAAAAAATATCCCTAAATTACTTTTTATAATAATTATCTTTATTATACGAGATATTAGAAAAAAACTTAATGGTAATTTCTCTCAAATTTTTTATTAACTAATTATAGAAGAAATACAAACATTTTATTATCAATAAAAAATGAAGATCACTATTATAGTTAATTCTACATAAATAATTTTTATCATGTTATTTATTATATCATTTCATATTAGATATATATACTTCATGTATTACTTAATTTGCTTAAACTATTTTTTATTCACATTGACAAATTATTACATTAAACCCATGATAATAGCTTGTATATTACAATCCACGTTTATACTAATTTTTTAGAACTAGTAGAATAAATTGTAAACTCCTAATATATAGTACAAATAGTTATAAATATAAATATATTTTTAAGAAATAACAATACTAGTATCAGAAAAATTCTTAAAAAAAAATTTTCATACTAATATTTCTAAATATTTTTTAAAAATAATAATTCTTTATTCATACATGAAAACAATGGTTACTTGTAAGACAGTTAGCAACAAATTTGTAATTTTTAAATAGAAATAATGTGAAAGTATTTAATGTTCAGTATCACATATAAATAATACTTCCATTAAATATTTATATTTTTTTTCTTATATTGTATGCTAAATTTTTATATACATTAGAATTATGTTAATATTATTATAACATTTATTAGATAAAGAATAGTTATAAATAATAAAATAATGGAAATTCCATTGCATATATTGTTTGATATATAATTAATCGTTAAAATATAAAAATAATTTTTTTCAAAAATATGCAAATATATATATAAATAAAGAAAATAACTATATATAGTTATGTATGTTTTGTTAAAAACACAATAACACATAAATATCAGAAATAACTTATTCATTATCAATTTTTTGCATAGCAAATATATTTAATAAATAGATAATATATTTATACTGTTTCAATAAATATAATGCTACATTATAAGAAAATATTACATAATATAGATTAAATTAATTTTAACATTATATTCAAAAAATAGTGCATATAATTGTAACAATAATTTACTTCAAATAATTGTTATTAAATTTTTTTTATATTATATTTTTAGGTTCGTTTCTTTATTGTTTTTTAGAGCAACAATTTTTATTTTTTGATATATGTATTTTCTTATTAATGTGAAATGCATAATAATTGCATTTTAGGGCATCATTAATGTATTAATTAATTAGGTATATGTAATATTTAAAACAATTTTAACTATGTAAATTTTATAATTTTTATCAAATTTTTTTTTTTTTTTAATTACATTTTCTTTTTTTTTCCTAATAATATTAGAAAAAGGCATTTTTTACTTCAAAATCTTGTTAATACTATTTCTTAAACTGTTGTATTATTTAAATTCTGAATTAATATTAAAAAATATGTATGTCATCATTACATAAGAATATTCTGTTATATATTATTTATAAAAATAAAATCTTAATTTATCTTTTATAACTTCGAAAGTAATATCATTTAAATAATATTTATTATATAGCTGGATATCTATTAATCATTTTTGCTTAAAATATATAAGAGCAAGACATACTATATAATATATATATAAATCTATTAAACTGCTAATTATATATATATATATATATGTTTTTTTTTTTTTTTGTTCTACTTACATTATTATTTTTGAAAATTATTAGAAAGAAAAATTTAACAAGCAATAATTTATTTTCAAAATATTTTTCATTAACTTAATTGTAGCATATAATTTTAAAAAGATATGTTCTCAAAAGCTATCTTACTTATATTACATTATGTAATTTTATTGCATTTATACATTTTCATAACAATAAATTAACAAATTATTTTATTATTATTCTTATATAGAATATGTATATGAAAAATAAAATTTTTTTGATAAAGGTTATATTAGGATTATATAGTTGCTGTTGTTTTATTATAATTATATATCTTTTAATTTTTTCTTTGAATATATCATATTGATATAATATTAAATAATAATAATTTTATAAAAAAATATACTATAATATTTTTGTTTAATATACATATCTTCTTTCCTCATTTTAACATATGATATATTTATCATTAACTATAGAAATCTAAAAAAATTTTAATTTTAATGTGGTCAAAAACAGTAAAGAAAAATTATATTGCTAAAAACTCAATTATTAAAAAGATTTAGCAAACAAAAATAAATTCAACATGATGTTACATAAAAATAAATTTTTTTTCATTAAACTTTGCGCATTTTTCCTTTTAATATGGATATGCCATAATTCTTATGAGGTATAATAATTATTATATCCAATAATTTTTATGCTTTTTTTTAATATTACTTTTTCATAGTAAAATGAATATTTCATGAAAATGGAAATGCAGATAATTTTTTAAATAATATATTTTTACCCTAATTTTTAGTCAGCTTCCTCAGATAAAACATGGAATAATAGAATTAACCTAAAAAAAATATTAGATTTAAGGATACGTAGATTGTTATATGGAGAACGAGGTCGAAATCAAAAAAATATAGGCTTACCTTCAGAGAAAAACTTCAAAAGAAATTTCAAAAAGAACATATGTCAATAAAAAGTTATGATCATCAAGAAAGAAAATTTGGAAAATTAAAAGAAAAATCGTCTCGAAAGGAAAAAAATATCCCCAGAAAAAAAAATATATTATCATTCATATTTGGACCTTTAAAAAAATTAGATTCTGTATACGAGATGGAAGTAATAAACCATTTATTTTAGTGTACAAAAGATCAGAGAATTCTAATGTTAAATATAAAGAAAAGATTCTAAGGTTCCTTTGGGTATTTAATCCATTTATAACATGTTTTGTTATCACATTTGGTTTAATAGCCCTTCATTCTGTAGATAGCATTTCTGAGTATGTGGCACATATCCTTTGTGCATTAATGCCAATGTTCATATTAATATATTTTTATATTTCCTATAAGTTTTGGAAACATAGTATTTTGAGTAATCATCAAGAATAAAACAAGGATAAGAGATTTTTTTAATTTTTATTAGGATAATATGAAAGAATGTTACTTGGAAATTTTTAAATATAGTGTTGTAATTTTAGTACACAAGAAATTTTATATGTGTAAAAATATATATATTTATGCAAATATGTATTATATATGTGATACAATAATTGTTTTCTTTTCAAATTTTATAAAAGAAGTTCTATTACTATTCTTATTTACAATAATATAAATAGATCATTTATGTTTTGATTGTTTACGTATTTATTTTTTTATATATTCTATGAGAAAATATACATTTTTTAATTATAAAATTTATTCATATATATATATAAAAAAAACAATAAAGATCTATGTTTTAATTATAGTAGAATAGTCATGTATTGTATATTTTTTTGAATGAGTTAGTAATTTATTCCATTTCTTTTTACATGTTATCGTGTATTTTAATATATGTGTCTATATATAAACATATATTATTATGAAGTTTTATAATTGTCTTTTTAATATGAATATGCTTAGTGAATATTTATAGATTTACATTACATTTTAATTACAACAATATTATTTGAGAAAAACGGTAATCTAATAATCAAAGTGTTTTTATTAAACTTTAGATCAATTTTATAATTTTCTCTTACTCAAAAGAACTACTATTTGTGTGTAAATTTTAATTTTTTCAGATGATATGGTTTGAGTAAAAAATGAATACATTTTAGAATTACATCTTTTATATTATAAATAAAAATCATATTTCATATCCATTTATTTCATAGCCACTTTTAAATGAAGTTATTCATTGTTTTATTTTTTGTAGCTTCTACATTATGAAATTAAAGTAATAATTTTTTTTTATATATATTTTGTTAAATCATAATGTCATTGTTCCATCTTTTCCATATGTTCCACTAAATACATAATACTAATTTAGCGTAAATTAATCGGATAAAGTGTATAAATATTATTTATAATATTTTTCTTTTTATTCTCATTAATATTAACCCAATTTTTATTTAATAAGTCAAAAGTTATTAGCAGGTCATTTATTGTTTAATCATTAAAACAAAATATAAAGTGTCTATAAGCATTTTTATCAAAAATTTATTATGTTCAGGTATATATAATGCATAGAAATTCTTCTCAACTCGTCCAAAATGGTTCTACATAGTATCAGAATCATCATTTTTCTATGTATCTATTAAAACAAGAAAAAATATATTTAATAATCCTTACAATTAACTTAAGTTTTTTACATAAATTATACAAATTAAAATTCTCCAAAAATTCTCTATAAAAGTAAAACAAAAAAATTTTTACTCTTGAACAAGTAAAATACTATATAATAAAACATTAATGTACAAAATTATAATAATAATTAAGAATGTCTCTTTAAAAATGTTCCTTCACCAAAAACGTTAAAGTCTGTAATTTCAATATATAGTTTATTTATGCGAAATTTTTAATTTACAATGACTATATTAAAAATATAATACATATAAAAAATAAAATTGAATAATAACTATTATATTAAAACTATCCTTCAAAAGTATTACTTAATTTTTTATAATTAATGAAGGTTCATTTTTTTCATAAATAAGAAAATTATATTTTATTAGTTTATAACATATTATATTAATAAATGCATTAGTAGCCTTTATATCTTCTTTTTTTTTATTATAAACTTAAATTTGATACCATATTCTCAGTACGAGTTTATTAAATATGAATTAACTATATAAGTATTATTTTTTTGTAAATAATTTTAGAATTATATATTTGCTTTACTATTATAATTTTTTTTTTTTTTTGTTAAATATATTATTGTTCACTAATAAAAAAAAACATTTATTTTATTAATTTCTCCATTTATTTTTTTATTATATTCTTAACGTATTTGATAAATTATACATTATTTTTTTTTCTTTTTTAGATTTTCAATTAATACTTTTTTTTAAAAATATATAACATAATATCATTATAATTTCAAAAATGTTTTATATTAATGTATAATTTTTATGGAAAGGTGTAATGCACTTGATGTAATCAAAGTAATTGCATTGGATATATTAATTATTTTCATCGATTTCAAAATATAATAAAAAAAAAGGTTTTATATTATATACTACTATATATTAATTCAAGCATAACAATTATAATCATAAATAATATTATTTTACTTTTTTTATTATTATTATGCATAAAAATATGTTAATGAACTTAATTTATTGTATTTTCCCTAATTACATCTCGGATGCCCGAAATAGTTAAAAAAAAAGAGGGAAAAAAATATTTCTTTTTGTAAGAACTTACAGTTACACAACATTCAAATAATTTATGATAAGTATTATTAAAAAATAATACCACATAATTATTTAAAATGGTTTTTAAATTACCCTTATTTAAAAAATCATGTTTATTTATGCATAAATAAATTTCTAAAATGTCTAATATACAATTGAAAAATTGCAATAAATTTGTTTCCAGTAGTAAATATATTATATATTAAATTTTTTAAATTGTTTTATATATATTTAAAAATCTTTTATAAAAACTATAATTCAAATGAAATTAAAAATATATATATATTTTTATACAAGTATGCATTTTATTCTATGAATTCCATTATATATGTAAATACAAAATATAAAGTTAAGCTTATATAAAGCAAAAAAATTATAATAAATTTTCTATTAAGATATATATTTTATCCCATTAAATATGAATATATATAGTAACTGCAAACGTCTATATTATTTATGGAAAAGAATGTTCTGTGTAAAATATAATGGTTTTTTTTTACAAACATCCATTTATATATATATTATTTTACATTAAAAAATGTATATATATATTAATTAGTTAAAATTAAATATCTTAATAGAATATTATAATATTAACTAAAAATTAAATGACATAATTCTTATATTTTTTATAAATTTTTATCATAATGTTTGTAGGTTTCCAGATAAAATTATCTTTTTCCATGTTTTACTTTCTGTAGGATATGAACTCTTATATAAATTAATAGCGCACATATAAACGGGTTATTTCCAACGAAATGTGATTATGTGCTAAAATATTTACAATAACTAAAATAATTATATAATATAATTTTCACTTTTATTTAAATTTATGTAGCGAAAAGGATGTTGCATTAACTGATATAGTGTAAACTTTTCATATATACATTACATATAAAATGTTATATTTACTTTTTTTTTTAATTAAATATATCATTAATATAAGATAATGCATACTTCCAGTTATATTATAAAATATCATACTAATAAAAATTAAGTTATATGTTTGTGCATTAAATACAGTTAACAACGATTTGTATTCTTTAATTTTTATTATATTAAAGAAAGAAGTACTATGAATACCAATATATTGGTAGTTCTTGACATATGTTTTTCTTATTTTAAAATATACCTAGAACACTATTAACGCTATTTATAGAACATATATAGAAAATATAGCACACAACTGCGAAAATATTAAGTTAATTTTTTAAGAATATTTATCATAATATGCCAAAAGTTTTTTTTTATTTTTGTATCCTTATTATTAATTGAAACTTTGTATATAAATAATATATTATCAGACAATTTTTATTATTATAAAACGGAAATGAAGTTGTTTCTAGAATACATATTAATAACCTATTAATCTTAGTTCATTGATACACTCTCATTTGCAATAAAAAAAAGAAAAAAAATAGTAGCATATATATTTATAATATCTTTTTTGTATTATACATTTAAATAATTCTTATAAAATTGGAATCAAAACATATTTCAAGTAAAATAATAAATATCCATAGTTCTCACTTATTTACAAGAATTTTTAATATCCATAATTAATAATGAACTATAAATAATTTATATTTAATTGCTACGTCATTTTATTATATTTATATTTTCATATTAGAATTATTCAAAAATTTAAACATGTAAAAAAAAAAAAATTTGTACTAAATATATAATATAGTACATTCTTTATAGAACCATCTATAATAAGTATTAAATTCTATTTTTACAAAAGCAAAAAATATAGGTTCTTTTCTTTATATTTCATATAAAACGAGATATTTACAAATAATATAAAAATTGTCATACACTTTTTTTATATAGCGATAAAAATAATTTTTACTAAAAGAACGTAAATAAAATGAAAACAATGTAAATGTACCTTTTAAGGTTAACATCATTAATTTATCTTAATAGTTTAACAAATTAATAGTAACTTCACTATTTTGCATGAATTCCTTAATACTTATACATATTTTATATACAAGTATGCATAAGTAAATGGACATATATTATGATAAAATAATAAAGGACTTTGCAAAAATCCTTTAAAATACAAATTAATAAAATAAAACAATCAAATTTAACAGGAGTTAAGAATAGTTATTTTTGTACTATATATCAATATGGTTATATATATAGGTACTGTTATAAACATTAAGTAATTGTAAGTAAATTCCTTATGAATGTATTGTTTTTAAGGATATTACATATCTTATTTTTTGATACAAAACTTTTTTCTTACGAAAGAACTTAACTCCTTATACTAAATTTTTGGATTATTTGCCTTTATTATTTCAAATTTTATAACTTTTATAAAAGTGTAAATAATACCTATTACAAATAAGAATAGAACAATTCCAAAAAACACTGAATTCGCTATTACAGGATAATAGAACTTAGAACTACCACTGACGTCATATGCGACACCTAATATTGAAAATGATGTTCATTTCAAAAAAATTAAAAGGATTGGAATAGTTCTTAAATCTTTCTTTCCACATATCATTGTATTGGTAGATGTTTATTAATTTCTGCGTTATTCTTAATTTCATCTAAGGAATCTAATAGAATGAATATTTTTACTTTCAAAAAAATTATCCATTTAATTAAGTAAAGAAGACTTCTTTTTATTAGGTACTTTATCACTTTCTTTTGTATTTAATAATTTTTCTTTTAACTTTAAGCTTTATTATGAAGCTTATTTGTCATTTTTAAATATATCTTCCTTTTGATTCAGTAATTTATTATTTCCCTTATCACCTGACATATATATAGTAGATTTTACATCTATCGAATTCTGTTCTAATAGTCTATTAGTTGTTAAAGTTAAATGTACATGTAATATATACTTATTATATCATGAATTATAACAGTTTTTAAAAAAGAAGAAACATAAAAAATTATTATTTGCAAATATATGTATTTTAGAACAAAGAAAATACTGTTTTAAAATATAGAGTGTAAAAAAAAAAAAAAAAATATGAAATATTATTGAAATACAAAATAATCGTTAAAATTTCATATTCGAATTAAAAGGGTAAATATTAGAGATTTTAACAAAAATGGGGAACTTAAAATTTTCTTTCATTGCTGACATTTTTAATTCTATCATATGTTGACTAAAAAAAAAGTTGACTATATATTAAGTTCTCCAAATTATGAAAAAATAGTATACGTTATTATTTTTGACTTATTTTATTTTACATATAATAAATTTAATTTGTGTAGTAACAGTTTATATTAAATTTTACAAATATAAAACAACTTTAAAAATTAGCATAATTTTTATATAGGGATATTATATACATAATAAAATTATTATGAAAATAATTTAAATAAATATAAATGATAAATATTTAAAATATTTAGATAAATTATTTAATAGTAAATGGATGTAAATTTTTTTTTCTTTATAAATGGTTTTTAAAAAGAAAAAGAAATAATAGAAAAAGAAGATTAGATAAAATAAAATATAAAATTAAACCACTGCTAAAATTTTTTTATTTATTTAAAAAATATATTATATGTGGAAAATGTATAATAATCTATATTAAAAAGCTCTATATGAAATTATAGGTTATTTTAAATTAATAGTTCTTAATTTGTATCTGATGTATTTTCTATTTTTGTGTTATAGCTGAGTAATATTATTTATTATGATTCTAAGAATAATAAAAAATGACTAGGAAGTCATGAAAAATATTTATTGTTATATAAAATACACATTAGTACTAACATAAGAAAAATACATTTTTACTTATGAACAATTATATATCAATAAAGTAAAATTTAGATTTATCAAACAATTATATGATTCTTCATATATTCTTAAATATATTTTAATAGTGAGCTCTGTATTTCTGTAAAAAATCTTTAAAATAATATAGTTTGTATCTAATTGCAAAAATAATTAATTTTTATTTAATTAACATTCTAATATTTCATAAATTCCATATATTTATTCCTTCTAAATATAATGTAATTTATATTTAGAGAAATACTAATATAACAAAAAAAAAAAAAAAAGAGGATCATAATAAATTTAGTATAAAACCATGGTATGCAATTCCGCAACTTTGAAAAAATATATAGCCACATAGTATTACAAATAAAATTAAAGCAGAGAATATACATATATATGATATATAAAAGTTTTAAAAGGAAAATTTAGAATATAAAAAATTTTATATTTTTTTTTATGAAAATATATACAACAAATTAATTACATGCTGTTTTGCGTAAATACATACTATTAAAAACATTTATTTAAGAGGAAATATAAACAAAGAATGTTTTTATAAAATACAAAAACTCTTTATAACAAGAAAATTATTTCATATCATATGAATTTTACTCCTTTTAGATTATAATACAATAGTTAATGATTGTAAATTTATCATATTTAACAAATTGTTATTAATTATATTAAAAAAAAAAAATTAACAAAATGGAAAATTTGTAGTACTTTTATCTCTATATGCTAAAAATTATAAAAAAAAAATTAATTAATTAAAAAAAAATAATAATAATACATTTAAAATAACTTTTTTAAATTTATAAATCAAATTGTAAAAACTGACGAAATTATATTTTCATTCCAATAAATTAAATGAACATACAGTAACATTTGCAATGACACATGGTTAGTATCTTTTACGCGCTTTTATCATTTCGTAGGTACATATTTTAACTAATAAAACAAGTTTTTACATCCAAAATATATTAACAAATAAAGATTCGTAATAAAAGCATTACACATCTTGCATTATGAAATGTATTACAAAAACGAAAAAATTTCATTTAACACAATGAAAATAATATTTTGATTTGTTCTCATTCTTAAAAATTCTTTGTATAATTTATTTAAAAAAAAAAAAATTTATTTTTTCTTTTATTTAATATAAATATTTATTTTATTTATTCGTTTAATTTTATAGAAGAATAATACAAAAAATACATAACATTTTTGGTGTTAAACATATTTTATGATAGATATTTACCTAATATTTATAAAATACATTTAAATAAACAATTAATTAAATATAATAATAATAAAATTAAGAAGCCCTTACATTTAGGAACTGCATAGTTATACTCAAATTTAATAATTCCTTATAGTTAATTACTAAAAATGTACACTTATAATAGTTAAATATTTCTTATCCGTAAAATGAAGCATAAGACTGTATTTATGAGATATCTATAAAAAACTAATTCTTCTTTTTTTACATATTCTTAAAGAGTCAATGCTAGAAATAAGAAAGAATTATTATTCATAATTATAAACGACATATGTTTTTATATGACCTTTAAATAATATTAAAAACTTAAATAATATATATAGGGGCATCTATTAAAAATAGAACAAAATATATATCTCTAAAATACATTCACAAGTTGAAAACGCTGTAGATAATATATATTTATTTTGACTACGCCAAAAGATAATTTATATTTTTATAAAAATATAACACATTATTGGAAATTTAAATTATGGGAGAAAAAAAGTATTGGTATATAATATACTTAAACATTATCGAATTTATTTCATTTATTTTATCAGCGAGTGGCATAGAAAATAAAAACAGCATATTATATGTTTATTTATAAATTTTAAATACAAATTAATATATAAGTAATATAAGCAAAATTAAAATAACCTTACAATTAGGAACAATAACAACATAATTACAGGCTCTAAATATTTAACATAATTATAATGATTTAGAAGTACAAGTTGGTATACAACTGTAAATAATCTCTAATTACTTGGAATATCATTTTATTGTGTATTTACTATTTAACAATTATACGGTTCAACGAAAAATAAAAATTCTTTAAATGAGTTTTTACAATTAATATTAAGCGTAATCATAAATGGAAAAATAAAGGAAAAACGTATATATATATATCATTGCAGGATAATGCATTCAGTTAGATTCAACATATACAAAAAAAAGACCTATGTTTTTTAATGTAAAAATAATAGAACATTTTACTTATAGCAGGAAAAAAATAATAATTTTACAATAGAACAAGTTAAAATATAGAAAGCAGAACTATTTAGTTCAAATATCAATTATCACATATCAATAAAATTATAGAAATAGTGCTAATATACATGAATTTTAAAGTAACAATATATATATTTTCATAGATATCTATCTAAAATATAGAAATATACATATTATACCAGGTATACATAATTAATATTAAGTAATATTTTAAAATAAAAACTCGAAAATATGTTAATATTCAAATTTTCAATATAAAGAAGAACATAATATTTTATTGTTGAGTTCAAAAAGATCACTTAAAAGAGTGGAATTTTAAAATTATAACAATTACAATTATTCTTACTAAGAATATATGACTAAAGATATTGAATATTTTACTTCATATTAACAGTTTTTTTATAGAAATATAGATACTACTAATTATTCATTTTAAGCAGTCATCAACTTAACTTCTTTACATTTTTCATTATATCTTAAGATTTTAGGAATCGTTACTATACGTATAATATCTATTATAAGAATAAGTAAGTCAAAAGATATTAGATGAAAATATTATACTCCTGAAACTTATGAGGTTACACCCGTTGCTAGCTTTACTCCACTTGTTTGTAGATCTAAGTTTTTACATATAAATTTCCTACGCGCTTTTAATGGTGCAATATATCCAATCTTTTCCAATTCTCAAGTACTATTAGTACAGGAAAATCTATTGAGAACATGAAAAAAAGAAAAAATATAGCAAAAGCATATCCGTAACTTCTAAATTATATTTTTTTTAAAAGCTACATCTCAAAGTCTTCTTTTTTTCTCAAGAATATCACCATAAACTTTTTTTTTTATCCATACTATTTCAGAATGGAAATGCTTTCCATCAAACAGCCCATTATTATATTCCATTAGTATGGTATTGCAAATTAATAAACTTAAATTTTATATTCTGATTTTTCCTTTCCTCCGTTTTTCATTATTAGATATATTTCTTTTTTGTATTCTCCATTATTTTATATATCATATTTTAACCTTACAATATTTGAGATCACATATTGTTGATATTTTGATAGTAATCAATAATTTCTTTAATCTGTTTTACTAACAGTGATATAATTTTAATTAAAGGTATTTTTAATTGTGCTCCTAAAAAAAAAATATATAAATATTTTCTCTATAATATATTAAATAATCTCGTTAAAAATCGCAGCATGAAAAAAAAGAAAAACAAAAAATACAAATATTACAAATGCTCTTAAATAATATTATTATCATCCTACACCACTACTCAAAAGATATATCCATATTTAAAGAGAAAACATAGCATTTTATGAATAAGTTTGGCTTAATTTTTTTGCTTCATAGTATAAACGTTTAATATACTAATATATTCAAAAAGAAAAAAATTAATATTAATGAAATATACTTTTATTGATAAAGGTTGATAAATTAGTTTTATAATGTTATTTTTATAATTGTGTCGTAATCGTAAGATAAAATATATAGAACTATATTATTTTTTCACAATATATACTAAGAAAAATAGTATTAAAAATATATTATATAATTTTTATCTTAATGTTATTCATAAAAATAGTATCTTCCATTAAAATAAAACAATATCAATTTTTTCATAATTATTCAAAATACATAATTTCATGATTCGCTATAGTGAACTAATTAAAAAATTATTTTATTAATCCTTTTCATAATAAAAAAAGTAAAGAAATATGCAATTTATTATTTTATGGAATTATTGAATTAATATACAATACAGTATTCATTGAACATATACATATATAATGTATATCATACATATAAAAGAAATGCTAAGAATTTTAAGAAGTTTACCTAATAATATTTCAAATTTAATAACTATGATATATTATAAAAATTTTTTATTTTTATTAAAAAATATTAAAAATTATAAAAATATAATAACAATAATAAATGGAAAAAATAACATTTTGGATAATATTAGTTGTAGGATATGTTTTAGTTACTAATTAAAGTGTTTCATTTTTTTAAAGTATATATTATTTTTAAAAAATATAATTTATATGGTATAACATAATTTATGAAATACTATATAAAAACAAGAATGGAATGATTTTTTATTATTGTCCCATGATTTCTGGAAATTATAGTTTTTAATTAATTTTAATTTATACAATTATATCTAAATTAAAAATGTTTGTATTAATATAAGTAACTTTTTTATTTTAATAACTACATATATTTTGAAAAAATATTAATATAGTAAAAAAAAAAAAAGATAAAAAAATAAATAATTGTATAAATAATTAAATAATGTACATATATTTACTAAAGTAGTATATAGGAATTTAATTCTTTATTATGAATTTTTTAATTTTCTTATACTTATTTGCATTGTATAATATGCAATATATATGTAAAAAAATACTAACCTATCTTTTAAAATACTCTGTGATAAAATAACAAGATATAATTTTTTCATTTAACGAAATTATAAAGAAGTATAAATTAGGATAGAATAAGGATAAAATTTGTATTATTGTTTTAATTTTATGATTATTTGTTGTTTTTCTTAAATATAATAATTAATTTTAGATGATAAATAAGGTATAGGTTGATATATATAATATGTTTCCTTATCTTAAGTTTTATCGTTTGTACATACAGAAATCATCAGAATTATTCTATGTATTTATATTTGTTCCTTTAATTTTTATCCCTTTTTTTTCTTATTATTAACTTTTATGTGATTTTTTAAATTACTATATTTAATATTTCATATTCTGTTAATGCATTTTATTTTAGATTCCTCTTAAATTTATAGTATTATTTTTATTTGCTCTCTCCGATATCAGAAAATTTGCGACATATGTTTTGTGAACAAATGATATTACTAGAATATCGTTAGAATATTTTTTGAATATATCTTTACCATCTTGTATGGTGTATTATTCCATTATATGATTATACTCTTTTAATGTATTTACATTTTCTCTACAATTTACATATGTATCATATTCTCTTATCTCTTCTTCTATATCCTGTATAAGGGCATCTTCTTTTATATATCCATTAATTTGCTTATTATTCCCGTTTTCAAAATCATCTTCCTTCAATTTAGTTATGTTTTCATTAATTTTTTTATTTTTATCTAAATTTTCTATTATTTTCATTTTATTTATGGAACTATCAAAATATGATTGCCTATTATCTAGATACTCTTCTTTTTTACATTCTTCTAATACAGTCATAAGTACGAGTATACACAGTTTTATTAGTAATTTTTTTTTTATATATTTATATAATTCTTTATAACTTTTTTTGTTTTGCAATTCTTGTATATTTAATAATGATATATTATCTTTAGTTTCTTGTTTTTCATAGTTATTTAAAGTATACGTCAATTCGTCTGTCAATTCTTTTAACCAGTGCTGTTCCAAATAGTGCTCTATAATCATGTACTTTTTTGATATCCATTTTCTCCATAAATCTTTTTCTCTTTCTAAAAATGGAACATTCTTAATATCATTTGAAATATCATTTTTTATTTCTTTTATTTTTATTGCGTACACTTGTTCTTTTTTCCATTCATTTTTCAAATTATTAAACCAATGTGTTCTTTTCAATTTTGCAGAAATATTTTTGTGTTTTTCTATCCATTTATTCCATATAAATTTTTTTTTTTCAATATCGTGGTTACTTATAATATTTTCTATTATTAATTCATCATTTGTTAAGTTAGCATTTGTTTTAAATTCCTCTTTTGTAATTTTCTGTAGGCATATTTCTAAAAACTCCCATTTTTGTAATTCCCATTCTTCGTTTCTGCATTTTTCGAGTACTTCCAAATGTACTTCAATAATAGTTTTGGACATGTTTTTATTTCTCTTTAACACATTTGTATTATTTATTATGTCTTTTTCATATATTTTTATTTTTTTTGTGATTTCTTCATCTTTTTGTAATGAGTGTTTTGAATGATCATCATTTAAAGATATGTCTTTTTTGTCAGCATGCGAAGTTAGTAGTATTTTGAGAAATTTAACATGTCTTCTTTTTATGTTTTTCTTTTTTTTAAACATCCCAATTAAAGCATACTGCAATATAAAAAAGACCAAATTATTAAATAATTTATTAAATAATCAAATAATTATCATATATTTAATACATATTTTTTATCTTACATTAATGAAAAGAGTGGATACAATAATAATTAGAAAGCTTATTAGAATAGATGATATATATGTATTATATGAGTTTTCTGGTGAATCTATAATAAAGTATTAAATATATATGTATTAGTTATTTTAGTTATTTAAAATATATAAATATAAGTAGGATTAGCGATACCTTTAACTAATCTTGCTTTTGGAATGACGGGGAGTGTAAGTTCTTTAAATGATCCTTCAGAAGAAAAAAGAGCTTTTTTACTTTCTTGGGTTAATGCTGTAACATCATGGGTTAAAACTTTTGATTCAGGTGCTTTTGTTTTTTGGGAGTAAGAATATGCAGAATTTGAGTCAACATTTGATAATTCAGATTCTGTAGATTTTGCAGGATTAGTTTCAGTTTCTAAATTTGGAGATATAGGCAATGATATTTGATCCTCTGCTTTGGCTTGAACTAAAGGTGAAGCTTCCATTTCCTGTTCAGTTTTCGATTGTTGTGGATTATCGTTTGCCTCTTGAGCTCTCTTTTGAGTCAAATCATCCATTGTAGGTTGAGTTTGCACACCTGTTCCAGGTATATCTTTGGATTTATCTTCAACTTCGAGTTTTTCTGGATCTTGTTTTGATGGGATTTCCTTTTTTTTTTCCTCTAAATTGGAACAAGTTGTAACTGATTTTACCAGTAAACAATCAGGTGGCTCTTTAAAAGTTTCTAGGTTCAGTATGTTGCATATTGATTGGGAACCTTTTTTTCTGGAATTATTTTTTTGGTAACAATTTTGAATAAGACTCTTTTTTCCGTCAAAATAATTTTTCATGTCATTAATCCACGCATTATATTCCCTACACTTCTTTAAGTATTCATTATTACAACCTCGTGAGTGCTGTGTTTTTAAACGTTTTATTTCCTTCAATTCTTGACTTTTTTTTTCACAGAAATCTACTTCTTTATATTTTATTTCTAAGATTTCTATATCTTTTTCCTCTAAAATGAAAGGACATCCTCCATATTTATTTAGCTTTTCATAGTGAGATTCTGCCCAACTCTTTATTGCTCTTTCCCAAATTACTTGATTACGATATGAGGGTGCTTTCTTATTATGAATTACATAATTAGCCAAATCTAGGCATTTTTTCCTAAATTCTTCTTTATTATTCTCATTATTTAATGAACTCGTTTTCTCAATTATATTTTTAGTAATATTTTTAAAATAATGATCGTTAACAAATCTGAAAAAACTACTTCCTCTAACACTTAAGTGCTAAATTGAAGAAAATTATTAAGAATTATATAAGAATTAATTTTTACGTTTATTGTATTATCATTTTTTTTTATCATTAATAAAAATATATGTACAAATTTATTCATATTAAAAATTAACGAATAATACCGAGGAAAAGCATTTTTCCATAGTGACACTCTATTATTACGCAAGAATTTTGTATACAACATTCTGTAGTAAAAATACAAATCAATATCTTTTTATTTATCAACGTGTTTATTTTTAATTAATATATATTAATTAAAAGAGAATATAAAATTATCAAATATGTAAAAATATATATGAGATCTATAAAATAATTGAATACATTATTATTTATTTTATACGCTTACTAAATTTTTTAACCTTCAATAAATATATCACAAGTAATATATTCATAGTAATTTTATTTTAAATCATAGTTATATTTATATTTTTATATAAAATTCTTATTGGTCCTATAAAGAAGACAAATAAATAATAATATAAAGTTATATGAGTAACATTAAGAAGTAATATAAAAGTTATTGTATAAAGTTTGCATTATTATAAGTAATATTTCTTTTTTTATTATTTATTTTTTTTCTTAATACAAACTTATAAATATGAATATTATTATTAGTACTATTGTAAATAAATCTTTTTAATGCACATTTTGTTTGAAGATAAATAATTTATAAACCATATAATTAAAAGTACTAATATTTTATTTCTTTATATTATTATACGTTTGTTACTTTTGATACAAACATTTATAGTTTTAGAATTATTATTTACATTTACTACTATATTATAGAGATTAGAATTAATAATATGTTAATTATAAATATATGTTATATTTTTTGTAAAAAGTATATACGATAAAAATGTACTTATAACTCTTAATATTATAATATATATATATATATATATATCAATTTCCTAAATATTAAATATTTACGGTGTATATTTTACCATTGAATAATTTTTAAATAGTATAATTTATTGTATACATATATTCTTCGTTATAATCCTATTATTACTTATAGATAAGAATAATTTCATATGTACTAAGTTTTAATTAAATAAAAGTACATTTAGGTATATTAATTAATTAAAATAAATTTGGCTTTTTATACAAAATATGAAAAATTATTAGGATACACGTATGGTAAAATTATTTATAATGTATGGTTAAGAATTAATAAAATATATTATAAGTTTGAAATAAAAATTAATAATATTATAATTCCATGTAAATAGATTAATGTATTACATTATAGAATACAAACTATTTTGAAGCCTCATAGTTATATTTTTTTTTTTGATAATATGTATAAATATTAGGATAAATAGATCAAAACGTTGTTATATATTTTTGTTTTCTTTTTTATACATTTAATAACCATCTAAAAATAATAACTTTTTAACATTATTAATAAATATGTATTTAGCATGCAAAATAAAAAATCCTATATATAGTTTTATAATATTATTTGAGACATGAATTTGTAAATGAAATTACAGAAATTTCTAACCGTATTGCTAACCATATAGGATATTATATTATAATGTAAGTATTTATTTCTAATTAGATTTTTTCCTTTGAAACATGTATATAAGTAAGAGATAATGGTGAGGAAATTAAAAAAAAAAAATTTTAATTGATAGTATATATTTGTAAATAATAATTTCACATAAACAATTAAGTTATAATGTTTATGAATAATTAATCTAATATATAATGTAATTATTGCTTTTATTTTTAATTCTTAATTTAATCTCTTACAAGGTTTTTGTGCCTTCTATTGTTTGTTTTAATTTTAATTCTTTATATTGCTTCCTATTCCATTTTAAATCGTATTGCTTAGTAAGAATATATGGGGAAATATATATAAAAATAATTTCTGATGTTTTAGGAAATTTTATATATTTATAATTTAATGTGAGTATATTAATTACATGTATTATTAAAATATTATATAGTGAACTAATAATCGTGAATGAATATATGACAAAATAAAAAGTCCATATTATTTTCTGAAATATTTGTAAGAATAAGAATAAAATTGAGCGTAATTTTATTTGAAACATCTATATGAAAATATTTATTTATTTTTATTTTTTTTTACTATTTTATAAATATGTGAAAAAGAAATTTTTCTTTTTTGATATAATTATTCTATTTTTTGTTTTTTTAAGATCAGAATAATTTTATGATACTGTATTTTATATAAAACAATTAATTTAAATAAATTCAAAATTAATTGCAATTTGAATTTATTATTGAATATTTCATGATACTATTATGAATATAGTATTTATTAATTTAAGAAATAATATTTAACAATGAAATAGCTTTATTGCACATTTAAACTTTTATCATATAATTCAACAACTTTATTGCTATATGTATAAAACATCGCAAAATGCATCTAAGAATATAGATAAAATTAATACTTTTTTTTTTTATGTTTCTTTAAACAATATATGAAAATTTTTTTTCATTTATAATGTATAAATTTTCAATACAGTAACTGTTATATATATTGCTATATCTAGGCACATACAAATATAAATTTATAGTTCACATACATTTATACTAGAATTTATAGTTATCAATACGTTCTAATTATAATATCAGTCTTAAAGAATAATATATATGAAAAAAATAGAAATAAATAAATCTATTTTATTTTGAATATGTTGCAAATTTATTTAATCCTTTCACTTGTACGCAGAAATATAGGGGCATAATGTCTCATAGGAGAAACATAACTTTTTAAGTAATTCCATGTATAATGTTATAAATTTCATTTATCCATATTATTTTAATGTATAATATGTGATATTATTGTTATATATATATTAATATCATTTAAAGATATTTTTATTATTCGTTATATTTCTTTATATAATTTATTTAACATCATATTCTATGGTTTTAGCACTGATATTTGAAATAACGAGTTACATAATTTTTCATATTTTGGACAAATTATCTATAATAAAGTAAAAATCATTATTGATGTAATAAAATTACATTAATGTGTGGAATATCTTTATTATAACCACTTTTTAGAAAATATAATGATAATTTTATCTTTTCATTAAACATAATGATAAGGTTATGCAAAATTATTTATTTAATTGCACTTATATACGTATAATAGGAATTGATTTCTCAATATAAATAATCGATGTTCTAAATAAATATTTGGGTAATAATATTAATAATAAAGAATTTATATATTATATCTATCTCTTCTACATAATATGTAAATTTACATAAAATATTTATGCTATAATTTAATATTTTTTGTTTACTTTGTTAAAGTAGTTTATGTACAACTTTATATAAGTATTTTTTATAGTTCTATTAGACTTAAAATAATTTATATATCTATAATTTTGTAATAATATCATTAAAAGAATTATCTTGAAACCTTTTTTTGTATTTATTTTATATAAATTTCAAAAAAAAATTTCCAGGACATTAATTTATATAAAGAAAAACTATTATTATTTAATATATAAAAGTTATTTCTTACATTATAATATGTTATGTAATATATGCTATCGGCTGAATATATATTTGCATTTTAAGAATCATTTATCGTTATATTATCCAATGGTTCATCTAGAAATTTCAAAATATTTTTATTTTTTCTTATTGAGGACATTAACAGAATCCAAATAAACTAGTATTAATATAAATTATATGTATATATATATAATTAAAACACTATTACTCCAAAAATTTCCTGTCCTCATAGATTACAGGGGTGGTGGAATGGTATTCTCTCTTTTAGTTAAAATAACTTATAGTGCTATAAAAGAGAAAATATATGAAAAGTAATGAATTAAATGATAATATAACCATTGGACATTATAAGATAAATTCTTAAAAGGTAGTAGTAGAAGAAGATTGTGCTTGCCTGTATAACTGTTCTAGTGAATATTTTATAATAATCGAGATTCATTATAATTGAATAGATTCACTTAATATAATCAGAAATTTTAAGAATGGTACAATTATGCACTTAATAATATAATTTTTATGAATTCTTCACTAATTTTTAAAATTTTGTACTTAAATAGGAATATTAGATATTTTCTGTATCACACATCCATTTACATGATTAATATATAAACGTTCATATTTTTAGGTTGTATGTTAAGAGTGTATTTATTAATTTTAGAATGAAATTTTTTTAGACCTAGTAGAACATATAATTATAATGTAAAATTATAAAATAGTAAACATTTCAAATATTTTTATTTTGTATAAAAGAAAAAACTTAAGCTACTCTATGTGAATTATGATGAAACCTTATAAACCGTGGATTAAATTCTATAATTATTGAACATTCAAAAAAGATAACATGTTTTTTGTAGATATTGTGTTATATATTTTGCACAGGAATGTAAATAATATAATTAAATTTCATGTTATTATATATTTAACTTATTTAATTTGTATGCATTAAATATTAATTATATTATTTATTAAATGTAAAAAATACATAATACGAAAATTACGCTAACTTTATTGAGTAATATATATATAACAGAACAATTTATCCATGATATATATACTTAATAAGGAGAAAAATAAATATTTTACAAGGAAATTAAACTATTAGTTCATTATTTTCTAACTTAAGAGAGGTATAAATAATTGTGAAAAATAAAGATATATTTTCCAAGAAGAACCAGAAGAAAGTTTAAAAATCACCAATATTTCTAGAACAGAAAAATACTATTTTTAAATAATTGCTTGAAAGGATATAATTATGTAGTATCCTTATTTTTCGAAAATTATTTTATAATATATATACGTGGATTATTATATATTTTTAAAATCGGTAAAATTATATTATATAAAGAAACATTAAATGAAATTAAAAAAATGGGACAATAAAATTTGAAAAAAACCTAAAATAGACTAAATAAAAGAATTATTTAGTGTTGTTACTATAATAATATATACATTAAAGGAATAAATATATAATAACTTTAATTTTTATAATTTAAAAATGGCGTTTTAAATTTAGGAAATTTTTTCTCTATTTCAATTTTCAAATTATTAACTTGCAGGCTAAGACTTTTTAATAAGAGAAATGTGAAATTATATGTTAGATTATTACAATAAATATTTATGAATATGATATTTTTATAATTCTCATCTCCAATTTAGCTCTTGAGAAAATAAACAATTGGGGTAAAATACGTTTTTTCCATTAAAAGTATTTTTAATAAAATGAAATTTTTTTATATATTTATATAGATTTATTATGATTTTCTGTTAAAATACATTACAAGCATTGCGTATTTTTAAATGAATAAAAACAAAATAATAAATTTAATTGAATATCATACATAGAAAAATTATTATACCATACTTTTTAGTAAATTATATTGTTATTCTTAATGATTCGTTACAAATCATTTTTATTCTGTATATTATTTGTAAATTTATTTCATATATGTTTCCAAATTAATTAAATTATTTGTACTATATTAATGCTTATTATATCTTTAATCTCTTTTTTTTTTTTTTTTTTTTTTTTTGATTATATTAATATTCCTTCTAAATGTTTAGAATTAATTAAAATAATTAAGTAGTTAGATGCAAATAGTTTTCTCTTAGAAATAATGATATATATTTATTTTAATTAAATCTATAACTTTCAAAATTTTTCGAAAAAAAAGAAAAATTAGAACTTATTTAACTTTATATATTTTTTCAGAAATTAGGTATTTCCATATATACTCGATACTTTAAGCATGGTCTAGAATATAAAAGATCGTATTTTCTTTATGCATAAATATATTATGCTGATATATTAACATATTACAAAATATTATGTGAAATATAGTTATCCCCATTTATTATTACTCTTTTTGTGTTGTTATAATTAATATTTTTTTACAAATAATTTCTTTGAAAATATCATGTTAATAAAATTATAATTTTTAATGACAAGATATTCATAACATTACTTATTGATTTGGAGTATGAAATAATGTATTTTATATGTATACTATACGATCTATATGGTATATAAATTCCGTATTTCCTTATAATATGGAAATACTATTTTTTTCTAATATATTCTGAATGAAATTAATAATAAAAATTATTTAGTTAAGCTACTCTGCTAAATAATTAAAATATATATTTTGAATATTTTTATATAAATTAAAATTATTTTATTTAGGTGAAAGTTATTTTTTTTTAATAAACACTATTATGTTAAAAATTATATAATATCTTTTTAATATTATTTTATTATATCGATGTTATAAAATACTCTACATTTATATAAATTTTATTAAGTAGATACAAAATAAAAAAAAAATTAGAATTAAATAACTAATATAATATCCTTTGCCTTTAAGAGGTTATAGTATAACTTTTTATGTATTATTTACTAAATATTTTAAAATATTTAAAGAACAGAATATGGAAAAAAGCATTATGATTTTCTCATTTATTAAAATTGTTGTACTTATCTTTTTAACATGTATACCCCATTTAAGTAATCATGGGGTATGATAAAATTATTTAAGAATATTTTTGTTATTTATATTTTTCATTTTATATTTTTATGAATACTGTTTTCATCATTATATTATTTATTCATTAAATAACTATTATTTATTTTGGATTTTTAGATTACGTTTAACAAATACCTAGGCAAAAAGTACACGCTTGCTATAAAATTAGACGACAGAATATATCGATTACTAGCAAAATATAAAAAGGATAAGGATTCAAAAGTTGTATTGTTAAGAGATGATATATCAACTAATGGAATGGATAAAAAAAAGGATATATCTAATACTGAAAAGGAGTGCCCAGAAAAAAAGAAAGAATTATATGAAGGTTCATTAAATAATTATCATGGACATAAACAAGATATGAACAATAAATATTCTAAATTTGTGACAAAAAAATACAGTCATCTTGAAAAAAAAATATTCAAAGAGCTAGATTTTGTAGATTTTCTTAAAAGGAACAAGAATATTAGTGATAAGACTTACAAAAAAATAATGCGTAAAAAATTCTCATTACGATTAGTATCAACTTTATTATTGTTTTTGTTGTTATTTAGTCTACTCATAGTAGATATATCTATGGATTGTGCACCTGGAGGAAATGGATTTTGGGAATTATCAGGATTGAATTCGACTTTAAGTTATTTGGAGAACCCTTTGAAAACATATTTTAATTGGTTGTTGACTGGTACAAGTAGATCTAATGGTGTATTAGGAGAATTATTTAATATTGTATTATATGTTATTCCTTTTTTAATATTAGGTGTTACACTTATATCGTACGTTTTTTATTACCATAAAAAAGCTAAAAAATATGAAAAAATTAAGTTCAGTAAAAAGTGAAATGAATAATAAGGAATTTATTTTTTTAAGGTAACGTATATTTTAATATGATGTAATATTTACAATGTCATTAGTTAAGTGTATAATAAACATATAGTTAATTGCTGAAAATTTAAGCAAGCAATTACATATTAATGCATTTTCTAACTCCAAAAAATAAAAATATATGTTCTTAGTTTTTTTATGAATTTGAATGTTTTAATTTGTTTAAATATGTATTTTAAATTATTGTATTAACTTAATTATATACTACTGTATATATCATCTATTTTTTATTTAAAATAGATTTCTACGATGAATATATGCATATGTTTTTAAATGAAAGCATAACATTAGAATTAACATAATTTTAATAAAGTATTTTTGTTTTTTTTTATTTAAACTAATATAAACAATGCTTACTATTTTTTTTCTTTTCTTTGACGAAAATTACTATTTGTTAATGTAATTGAAAAATATAAGATTCCTTTTAATTTAACAATAAATGTGTTTTGTTTCTTTTTTAATGAAAGGAAATGAAGAGAATTTGTTGCATTAATATATATGTATATTTTATTTATTTAAGAAACAGCTAAAATATTTATTGTATAAAATAAGTTATATGAGGTAAGAGTTATTAAGAATATATATTGTAAAAATCATTCAAATATACATTCAATTTTATTATATAAAAGTAATAAATGAGAAGTTATTAATAAATAATAAGGTAAGGTTTCTTTTCTATTTGAGTTATAGACGGAATAGTTTACACACTTTGCATTTTTAAATATGTAGAATTTAATATGAAGTTAAAATTATTAATAATTTTATTATGGTTTCTAATTGTGCGTCAATTCAATTTTGCAAAAATTAATTAAATATGAATTACATTGAAAATTTATAAATAAATATAGTATATATGGCCCTAATTTTTTATGCCATTCAAATATTAAATTAAAGAAATAAATCCAATAACATATTAATAGATCATATATACAATAACTTCTTTTTTCTCCCCTATATTGTAGTTCTCTCTAAAAGTTATATATGTATATAAATATATAAATTCACAATAGGAGTAATTAAAATAAGTATGTATTTTATATCATCCTTTCTTCGCGTTTAGATATATACATATACATTTATGCTTCTTTTTATAGTTGTCTATAAATAAATCAAGTAATATTTTAATAATATGTTGAGTATATATAAAAAAATATATGAATTACATTTATCATAAATAAATCTCTGATATTTAGAACTCATATTTTTTTTAAATAAAATATAAGGAAAACATAGAATTACTTTTTTACATGTAATTCATAAATGCAACTTTGAAGTTCACGTTTCTTGTAAAAAATAGCTAGATTTATTGATATTATTTTAGTCTTACTAGCATTCGTATGTGAATGATTGTTAGATTTGCATTAATTATACAGTTACTAAGAATTATAATGTACTTATACTAATTATTTTATTATTACATATACATAACGGTTAATTATATACTATTATAAATGTATTGAGTAAATAATTACGATAAAATAAATTGACATAAAAAAATTACTTGTACCGTATTATTTCTATTATTGAGGAAATAAATAAATAAATATTTCTATTAAATAAAAGGAAAAAAAAAGTTTAAGTTAAATAAACCTTTCAATGTATGCTTGAGAAAGTAAAAAATTAACTCACTTACTTCATTACATTAAATGGAAGGTGTACGTTATTATAATTTGTTAATTAACACAAGTTGCATACTTTTTATTTTACAGGTATTTATGTGATAACTTATTTATATATAAAAAAATTTAATTCATAAAAATATTTTTTAATGAAATAATAAAAATAAATGAAGAATACTAAGAGAGAGCCATTATTAATGTTAAAATAAGCACATACAAAGTATTGGAATAAAAAATATACTTTTCACTTTTTGCATGTTAGTTTAGTAAATCAAAAAAACTATTTAAACTATAATAGTTTAATATTATTTTGTTTAAAAGGAAATAATGTTTTACTTATAATAAATTATAATTACTATCTGTTTTCTTATAATATACAAGGAGTAGAAATAAGAGTATATGAAATAATTTCCTCGTTATATGAAAATTATACATTATATAAATGATACAGTTGTTTTTATTTTCTTATAAAAATATATTTTTCAGTATCTATTTATATAAAATAGTAAAATGTTTATTCTTTCAAAAATTTCTTTATCAAAGAATTTGGTTCATCTTCAATATTTCATAGTGTGTGTTTACCATTATTTTATATATATTAAATTTATATTTCATGTGACTATGCTTTACTTGGAATAATATATGACTACAATTATTTTTGAAATTCATGAATTAAATACAATAGTTATTTATGCTAATTTTATTTTTACTTCCTTTTATTATTTTTTTTTGGAAGTATTTTTTCCTTTATATATATATGTTTATTTATACTTTTAAAGAAACATAAAGTATGAAATATATAAATATTTAAACATCACTATAAATATTAACGAATTTCGTTAGTATATGAATGAATGGTATAATTTTATAAAATCATTATAAAAAATTATAATGCTCGTTATTATAGTACTTTAAAAAATATGAAAACGTATATATATTTTTTTTTAACTGTAAATTTTATTATATGCTTAAAAATTATAAAATAACATATAGTTTTTTAGATACATAATAATATAATATATAATGAAAAATATATTTTATAGCTCCAAATATTTTTACTTTCATAATAATTAATTTTATTTAGCTATAACATAAAACACTAGAAAAAACAAGTATTTTATTAGAATCATTATTTCAATACAAAATATAAGTTCATAATTAGATTCAGAATACTTTTATGTGTATATTTCCTACAAGATACACTTTCTTTTATATAAATGAAATATTTTATCTCTAATTAAATAATTTTTTAATTTTATATTATCTAGTATTTTTTTCAACACTTATAATTATATTAGCTTTTACGCTCATAATAGTGACTCCAAAAATCTTAAGGAATAATGAAAAATACAAGAAAATTAAGTTGATGGCTGAATAAAATTAATAATAGGAAACACATATTTTCTTGTAAGGAATTTATTAATATGCAGTAAGATCCGTAATATCTTAAGTGATATGTTCTTAATAAACATAACTATAATTGCTATATTTTTATAAATGTTGTATTCTCACCTTGTCTTTTTGATACATAATTGTAAGAAAATGTATTATGAGTTTTTTTATGAATTCATATGTTTTCTATTGATTCTTATATGCATTTTAATATATTTTATCTGCTTAATTAATTATATTTGGAGTAATATATGTATTTATGTATTAAAATTGATTTCTATGAAAGTATTTTTTTCTGTTTTAAAGTGAATATATGATAGAACAGTTCAAAGAATTTTATATAACTGTCATAATTTATATTTAAACTAAAAATTTACCTTTGCTTTATAACTTTAATTTTAAATAACTATTTGTTCATATTATAATGAAAATGTATTATTATTGTAAAATTATGAATAAATGTACATTGTTTATAGTGATATAAAATGACTTGAATATAATTTTTTTGTGTGCTATATATTTTTAAAGCAATTTAAAATTTATTTTACTATATAAACATTATTATATGCTTTTTATTAATTCTGCATAGTTTAACTTAATACTTTTAAATCGAGTTAAGTACTCAGTGTTCAAGAAATATTACGTTTAATTTTTAGTTCTATGGCTAACTTGTATTGCTAATGAAAATGATATGTTGTATGTATTTGGTAAAATTATAGAGAAAAAAAAAAAATAAATGAAGAGATCAAAGTGCAGTTGTTGTATAGTCACAAATATAAAATGTACTTGATAATCAAGAAAGTAAATAATTTTTTTGTATCCAATTAACAATATTTGTTTTCATGGAACTATAATAATATGTTATAATCATAAGAATATGTAGAAGTATAGTTAAAAATATTGTCGTATATACACAAAAAAAAAAGGATGTTAAAGGAAATACAGTGCAAATTTGAAAAATATTTTTTTCATCTAAAAAAAAATTATTATATTTAAATTTTATATCCATTAAATACAATTGAAAGCAGTTATTTTATTAGTGAAATTATATTTATGTAAAAAAAATTATTAACAAAATTTTGAATTTATATATACACTGAGTATAAAATTTACACGGATTAATTCTGTTAAAAATATTTTAAGTTCTTATTACCTAAAGAACTTACAAAAGAAATATTTCTTAAATATTTTTATAGTTTTCCTTTTCTGTGGCTTATTATGCATTCATATATGCGTAAAAATATGTATATAGCATAATAAATACTACCAATAAAATTAAAAAAAATAAGTAAAATATATAACAATATAAATAGCGCTTTTATAAAAATTATCGTTATGAACCGTTCAATGAGAACTTTCTTGCTTACTAAAATTATAATTTCTAAAAAGAAATAGAAACAAAAAGTAAAATTAAGAGTCTATTTATAACAAAAACTTTTGCATTTATACTTTTTATATGGATATGATGTTATAATAATGTTGCATAATTAAAATGTGTCTTTATTTTGTATTATTGTTATTTTTTGTTTCCCTGATTATTTGTTTTATTTTTCAAAACAATATTCACTTATTAAGCAATTGAAGATTTACATACATAATAAATAATACTTATGCCTTTTTTTTAGAGTACTACTGGTAAAATTACCATGAAGGACGAATATAAGCATTTTATAAGATATCAAAACTAGCTTAATTTTAGTAAAGATCGAAAGAGAATATCAATTGCAATATGTAGAGGGAAATAAAAAAAGGTATCGGAAAATTATGACTTAATAATGAGAAGATGAACTGCGATTAGAAAATGAAGAAAAGTATGTAAAATGCAAAAAAATAAGAAGTAAGAATTATAAGAATCAGTTAAAAACATAGAAAGAAAAATTAATTTAAAGAAATTAGAGACTTATTTAATTAAAAGAATTCTAAGAAAAAAGTAAAATAAAATGAACGAAGAACAACCTAAATTAATGTACAAACATTTTGAAGAAGTTGTATTAAATGCCGTGAGGATAGACAAATATATTGCTAAAAAAATATTTTCTATGCTGAATTTTTTATAAGAAAAATTATAAATAACATAAAAAATGTGTATTAGATGCAGTTCCTTATATATAAACAGATAAAATAAAGATCAGATTTTTTAGGAAGACGAATTTTGTAATAAAATATATTTTTGGAATTATGTTGAAATAATTCTTGCAAAAGTTTTAATGATATTTTTCTTGTTCCGTTCTTTTGTAACTACATCTTATTAGGCTGTAATATTCATAAGAACAAGTGGTGTAATACTTAACTATTCTTTCATAAATACATAAAAATTTTAATTACCAATAAAAGGAGTATATATTCCATATTTTAATCAACATATATTTCCACGAAACATTATTTTTTTTTAAATTCTACAAAAATTTGGTGTATCCTTAGTGATGTTACTTGACTAAATATTAATATATGTAATTTTTATAAAATCACTTAGATATACGAGAAAAGTTTTATATACTAAACGAAAATTAATGTGTATTCCTAAAAATTACTTGGGTTTAAACATATATTTTTCTCATTTATGCATTATATTATCTTTGGAAGTCAATTAAATATTCCTATTTGATATATCTATGCACCTAATATTATTATTCACTTATGACGTATACACTTGGGAAAAACTAAATATTTCATGTAAATATAAAAAGTTATTCATATATGGCACTGTTATTTGTACGAATAAGCACAATTAATTAATTTTAAATAACATGCATATTTTTATTAGATATAATATTCAAAAAAAAATTTAGGAAAAAATATATACTCCTAAAGAAGGATAATAAAATCTGTAACATATTAAATTAGAAAATACATACTAAATAGAAAATGGTGCACATATACAGTCTGTATCATAATAAATTCCTCATAAAATATAATTCTAGTTATTAATATGAGAATTAAATTATTTTTATATAAATACGAATTTGTAGTATGTATCAAGATGACATCCAAATAATAGAAACATTTAATAATAAAGAAGTCAAATATTTCTAAATTTGCATATAACTTATGTATATATGCACATAAAAAATAATGATATAAAACAGTAATTTTCTGTTTTTTTTATTATGTAATATGGATAATATTATATAAAATATTAAATTTGATTATTTCGTTAATTCTTTCCGTTCAATTAATTTTTTCTTATAAGAGTAATTTTTTTTGTACAAATTAGTATCAATTTATTATTATATAATTAAAATTATATATATATTTCTTATTTTAATAATTCTACAATCATTATAGTTATATGATAGTATAAAAATCTTGGAATTATAAATATCCATGCTTTCACACATATAATTCATAAAAAATCAAATTTATTTTATTTATTATAGCCAAAAATATATTATAATTTAACGTTATAAGTTCTTTTTGCTAGAATTTATTTATAAATTAATAAAAAAACAAATACAATTTTATCGTTCTTTAAAATTTTCAAGGATAAAATAATGTATCCATATTCACTTTAAATTACATTATATGTAATATTTTAGTTTTGTTTTTATTATTTAAGAATATTTATCTTGTAAAATATTTTAGTTGAAATTAATTTTTATTTAAATTTTTTTTTTCCAATTTTACATTTATTAGAAATATATTTTTTACTATATTTAATTAAATATTTTTAGAATTTTCTTTTTTATTTAATATTTCCATCGAAATTATAAATTTTACGTTTAAAAAAAAAGGAAAAAAGGGAAAATAGAAAATAAGAGAATTTTTAAATTTTAAAAGTTGATTTTTCGTAAAAATAGTTAATATTTATTTTTTTTTATTTTCCGAAAATTATAATATTTTTATTATAAAAGTAAAATACAAAAATATAAAACAATTGGGAGTTATTACTTTGTAAATGTGAAGATTTTGGACTTTAATGAAATTTAATAAAACAAAATAAAAATAAAATTATATTAAATATTTATATATGGTGAATATATATCACATGACAGATTATAATTTGCGTAATAAATAATATTTTGTCGTTTTTTTCTTTTTTTTCTCATATTATGGCTATTATATGCAGTACAATAATTTATAAATATTAACTATAAAATAATGTTTAATATGATATTTACACACTAATATGTTCATTATTAGGATATATAGCAAAATAATTAATAGTTATATATCCATTTGTGTTAACGTACCTATTCAGGACATATATATATATATATATATATATTTTTTTTAATATAAAAATAAAAACTTTAAGGGCTAAAAAAGCCGTTTTGTTTTATGTTTTTTTTAAAAAGTATTAATAACTAAAAATTCTAATAATTCGGTTAGATAATTTAAATATACATATATTCTGATCTCTTATTAATAGAATAATTTTTGTCTATAATTATTGTAATTAGTCTTGTATTTGTTGTAAATAAATCATTATTGCTAAAATTTAGGGGAAATATATTTAAATATTTTTTTCCTTTTTCAATACATAATATTTTTATTTTATTTATGGAAATTAAAGCTCTTTTTAAAATAAGATACATAATGAAATAATAGTACAAATATCAGTATCATGATATTAGTATCTTTCGAGTATCAACTGAACTTGTTTACTAATGAAAGATATTGTAATATGAACTAATTCCAACATGTACGGAAAAATAAAATATTTTATTTTAATTAAAACTTTTACATTTATCCTTTTAATTTGGATATATTCATATTTAAATAATTTGGTATAAAGAAAACATTCAAGAAAAGTTGCTTAATATACTTTGCTGCTTCATATTATATATACATATAGATATACGTATTTATAAGAAACTTTGCATAGTTAGTAAATAAATATAACGCATTATATATAATATATATATTCCTCTTATTTGTAATATAACGTTTATGAATAATCAGTTAATAAATGCAAATAGCATATTGACTTCAATAACTTATAGATTATTATCAAATCTTAAGTATAAACAGGAAATGAAGAATCTACAGAAGGTAAGTTTTCTGGAAATAAAGATGGTAATTCAAAGAAATGAAAAATCTGAATAAGGAAATATTGAAAATTCCAAAAATGAAGAAGAGGAATTAGACAAGAAGCGAACATCTGCGTTTGGTAAAAATTCTGGAGCTACAGATAATTTTTTTGAAAAATTGAAAATGAAGCATTAACTGGTATAAAAAAATTGATGATATGTACTGATATTGATACGAAATCGTAATTAGTGAATGATTCATTAAAGAGATATGTTTTAGCGTTTGGTGGAATATTAACCCATTTTATTATAACAGTTATATGGGCTATTGTTTAATCTCTATAATCAATATATCTTAAATGTTCATTAGTATGTGGTATTTTAAAAGCTATTCATTTGCTATTATAATATAGAAAATGTTTAAAGTATGCAATATAATGAGGGAGGAAAGCAAAAGAGTTAAAAGGAAAATATGAAATTATTGAAACACAGTAATAACGAATATATTTTTCTATGAAAAAAAAAATTTTTATGTAACTAATAAAGATATATTTTTTGATAAGTGAAGTTATTTGACAAAAAAATCCCATATATGCAGATAAATTGTTCTAGACAATCTAGATGTATACTTATGTATATAATTGAACAACAGCAAAAAAATATATGCTTAATTTTTATAAAATTTAGGTTATTTTTATATATTCTTTTGTTTTATAATGTATTTATTTGAGTACTTAGTATTCTAGTGTAACATAATTAAATCTACATATGTTATAGAAAGATATTTATTTAGTTTTAAAAAAAGGTGAAATTAATGTAGATCATTGTTCAGAAGAGAAATATGTGCTTTAAACGGGAAAATTTTATATATATATGTGTTTTATGTTAACGTGTATTATTATATTTTATAAGAGTTAATTTAATTTAATATATAATGTTATAATCAAAGCAACATTTCTAGAGCTTATGAGTCATTTATATTTTTAATAATCATGTTATTTATCGCTTTTTTTTTTATAAATGTAAATAGTTGTTAGATAAATTATGTAAAAAGGTTTATTATAACTTAGTTTTAACTTTAGTACAACATGATAATATACCTTTAATAAAACTAGGTCCATTTTTTTGTTGTACATATGTTTTTTTTTATTTATATATAAACATAACATGTGTTTTTTTTAAAATAAAACATTATGAGAAATACGAAATTAAGAGATTATATCATATATATATTTTTTTTAATAAATTTTTATATTTTTTGAATAATATGTGAAAAAACTGTGAACATGTTCTAATGCTTTTTTTAGGTATAAAAATAAATTATTAATATTGTTTTACCAATATTAGAATTAATGAAACTTTACAATTATACAAATAGATAAAGCCCATATATAATGTAATTTTTTTAAATAAAATGGTTCATATAAATCCATTAAATAATTATTACATAGATATCTATAATAAAATTAATGATTATCAAATATTAATATATTTTTTTTGTGACATTATCAAGAGAATTTTTCTTTGATCTAACATTAGTGAGATAAAAAAATGTGTCCAAAATCAAATATTTATTTTATACTATCTAAATCAATAACTACATGAATGAAAGTGAATAATATTATATATTTATAATCATTTATATATTTGTGATACCCTGGATTTTTGTTCTCTAAATGCAATTCAATCAGTAGCAGAAAAATTTTAAATAAGTAACAAAATATTACGAAATTTTATAAACGATTACAAATTTTTTATTATTCATAAACTTTTTTTAATAATATAGAAGTAATTAAATGAAAATCCACGTTATACTTCTAAGTTCGTAAAATTTTTATAATGCTTTTACTAATGCTATAATTTCTAATATATTTTAATTAAAATATTAAGCAATATTTTGAATATAGTAATGAATTATATCATTATCCCTTAAATTTATATATGAACTTTTATATTATTAAATTTTTGTTCCTTTAAACATTCAATAACACAATATGAAAATGAACTCCAAAAATTTAGATTAATGTTTTTTTTATTTTTAAGTGGTATATACCTTTGAAAGTGCACACCTTATACCATGAAACATATTAATTATTTCATTGTTTTCATAAAATATAGTTAGATGAAGATATAATGGTATTAGTAATTGAACCTATATACAAAAATTCACCACAATGTTTGTAAAAATTTTAATGTTTTACAATTTCTTTTTTTTCTTTATTAGTATTAAAATTTATAACATTTTATGAAATTATATAATTTTCTGTAAATAAAATGCACATATATATATAAGTATTATTACTTAGGGTTAAATTTATTCATAGGGAATAATTAACATTTTTTAATACAATTTTAATTTATAATAGGTGCATACATAATAGATTATTTTTTAAAATATTACGGTTGTTAAGCAAAAAATAAAAGGTAGATACATTTACGATTTTCTTACTTAACTTGCTTAATTGTCATTTTGATAGTGTTTAATAAATTTAACTTAAATATTTGTAAAAAAATTAAATGGTAAAGAAAAAGGATATGTATTTCTATTCTTAATAGAATTAAAAAAAAAATACTTAACCAAAAGAAAATTGTTCTGTTGTTATTGAATTTATAGTTGAATTACTCGGTAACATGTTTTTTTTTTTTTTTTTTTGTTGCGTTTGTTCTCTCTATATATATATATAATTAAAAGAAGAAAAAAAAGAAAAAATCATTAAATTTATGAATAATAGAACAAATTTTCCATTATTAAAAATTTCATTCTCTAAATATTATGTAAAAAAAAATAAAAGATTATTTTTTATTTACCTTTAAAAAATATATACTTTTTACAGATTAGATACCATGCTACAAACTATATTTTTTAATTATATATTAATTCTAAAACGATGCATGGGCTATTGTGGCTACTAATACAAACAATACAAATAATGTAGCACTAAAAATTGTACAAAATATTTTTTTCGTTTATTATTAAAATTATTTTATTGTTATAAAAATTCATATTTTATTGGAAATATTATGTTCCTCCAAATATATATTTCTTAAAAAACTAGAATTATTAATGGGAAAATATCATCAAAATTAGGTGATACTCTATTAATATATTGAAAAACGTTTTATCTACATTCTCTATATTCTATATGAACTTATTATTTCCAAATGTTAGGAAATCATGTATACTTTTTTTCATTTTATTCTGATAAAAATTAATAAAAATGTTAATTACTATTTTAGATTAAAATACTAATTAATATTTTTTGAATATATAGTAATGAATTCAAAATATAATATTTTAATAAAAATTTCTTTTTTGTATCAACATTATGATAAAAAAATTATAATATATATTAATACTTCTTTTTTTTGTCTCTATTAATAAAGCATTATTATTTTATATATTTTATAAAGATCTTAAAAAAAAAATTAACAAAAAAAAATAAAGAAATAAAATTAAACAAATAAATAGTATTCTTAATATTTTAAAGAATATAATATTTTTGTTAATTTTTGCCTTATTAAATATAGTGCAATATTATCTATCTACATAATGGGGAGAAAAATGAAGATTTTACCTTTTATTAATATTTTTACGTATATATTTTTCTCTTCGATATATAATTTTTACATTGAAAAGGTATAGCACTAATATTTAATTATATTTCTGCTTTTCATATTTTTGGTGTTTTATTTTTATATATAGTGTTTTTTAATATTAGAATATTTATTCTTTTAAATATTAAATGTATTCTTTGATCTTTTAGAGTACTTTCTATAAATATGGAAATGTGAAGATTATTGTTGATGGGAAATTATGTACAAGAATTAATAGATATCTAGCAAAATGTAACCAGAATAAAGATTTACATATTGTTGAATTAAAAGAAGAAATACCAAATAATAGAGTATATGAAAAAAAAAAAGATATATCTAATAATGAAAAAGAATCTACAGGAAAAAAAGAACAACCAATTGGATGTTCATTAGAGAATTCGAACGTCAATAGATCATTTGTAAAACATAAATCCTGTATGTTTGAAACAAAAAAATACTCTCGTCGAGAAAAAAAAATATTCAAAGAACTTGATTATATAGATTTTCTTAAAAGGAACAAGAATATTAGTGATAAGACTTACAAAAAAATAATGCGTAAAAAATTCTCATTACGATTAGGATCACCTTTATTATTGTTTTTGTTGTTATCAACTCTACTCATAGTAGATATATCTCTGTGTTATCCATCTGGAGGAAAGGGATTTTTGGAATTATCAGGATTGAAATCGATTTTAAGTTCCTTGGGGAAACTTTGAAGTCATATTTTAGTTGGTTATTGCCTGCTGGAGCAGGTTCATCTCATAGTGTATTAGAACCATTATTTAGAATTGTATTATTTGTTATACCCTTATTAATAATTGGTTTCACACTTACATCGTACGTTTTTTATTACCATAAAAAGCTAAAAAATATGAAAAAATTAAGTTCAGTAAAAAGTGAAATGAATAATAGGGAATTACTTTTTTTAAGGTAATGTATATTTTAATATGATGTAATATCTACAATGTCATTCGTTATGTGTATAATAAACATATAGTTAATTACTGAAATTTTATACAAGCAATTTCATATTAGTGCATTTTATAACTCCAAAAAAATAGAAATTTATGTTCTTAGTTTTTTTATGAATTTAAAGGTTTTGAGTTTTTATAACTTGTGTTTTAAATTATTATATTGTGTAATTATATATTACTGTATAATACATATATTTGTGTATTAAAATAAAATTCTATGAAAAGTATATATTTGTGCTTTAAAAAGCATACATAGCAGTAAAATTAACATAATTTTAATAGAGTATTTTTGTTTATTTTTATTTAAACTAATATAAACTATGCTTACTATTTTTTTTTTTCTTAGAAGAAAATTACTATTTGTTTAAGTAATTAGAAAAATAACCTATTAGTTCTAATTTAAAATAAATGTTCCTTGTTGTGCATATAATGAAAGGGAGTAATCTATTCTGTCACAAGAACAATAAAATATATATTTTTTTTTTGCTTAGTAAAGAACATAAACTTTATTTTTTAAAGCAACTTTTATTTGAAATTTCTTATAAAATATATTTATTGTAAATTTTTTGTTTTTATCAGATATATAGTCTACTTTGCATGATGTAAATATCAAGGTATAAATATATAATATAGTATTTTTTTTAAATATGGATTAATTAAAATGATATAATAAGATGATCATACAAGATATTTCGATTTGAATGAAATAACAAAATTTCATAATACTTTTATTGTAATTAATTGTGAAATTATTTCAATTTTTTAAAAATTACTTAAATACATATTATATTGAAAATTTATAAAAAAAAATTCTCTCATTGCCTATCTATATGTAAACATTACATTATAATAAGTTAATATAATGTATGAAATGTAAAAATATATCCGCTTATAATATATTGAAATTTTTGTTTTTCTTTTTCATATAGTAACTTTCTAGAAATATGTTATATATATCTGTAAAAAGTTAAATAATCATTAAAGGAAATAAAAATAAATATATATTTATTATAACAATATAATAATGTGTACGCATTTGTTTATATATATTTTCTATTCTTTATGTCTATAAGTATATTTATGAGAGAACTAATATTATTTTAAGAACACACAATTATTATATAGTTTTTATTGATCATTAATAACCTTTTCATATTTATAACGCTCATAATTAAAATAAAAAAAAAGTAAAAAAGGATGAATTCTTTTTATATGTAGATAATTAATAATAGTTAACATTGTTCTTATTTGTTGGAAAATTTTTTTATAATATCTATTTAAAAAATCATTCTATGTTTTTTTTACAATATTTAATTGAATAAGTGTAGTGTATAATATTTACAACGTAAAAGTTTTTAGAAAAATTTGTAATGATTTAATTAAATTTAATAAATTTGATTCCCTGATGGTTAAAATAAAATAATAATGTAAAATTAATATATATTATACTAATCCGACATACATGTTAAAAAATTATTATTTAGTCAATTAACATAACTATATATTTTTCGTTGTAAAAGAATATGCCAATTCCAATCAAAATGAAGCTACAATATATGGACAATTTTACATGGTAAAAATAAAAGCACTGATAATAAGAATATTGATAAAAGAATTAATTATTTTTAACATTTATTTATATATTATTTTTTTTTCTTTTGTTAATATGCGTTATATCTGTATTTCATTAAAATGTTTTTTTCTATTTATATAAAATTTATGTATGGAATAATTACATTATATTAATATTTAATTCTTTTTATGGTAGGCATGCTCACTTTTCAATTAAAATATAAGAAAAGAATAAACTATTTTTCTTTTTAATTTATTTGCTTTAAGACATTAATAATTTCCGAAGGAAATTTATTTTGGATGATATGATAGGAAAATTTTCCTCTTTATCTATTTTTATTTGCGTACTGCGAATTATATTTTAATAATTAATGTGTACGTTTTTTCTGAAAAATATTCTTAATATACTTTTTTTTTTATGTTATTTCTACGTAATGAGATTATGAAAGGTGTAATATATTATGGACGTCAAAAATATAAATTATATGTAATATATTTACTTTACGTTTATGCACTATTAAGAATTATATTGTATGTATGTTA
This sequence comes from Plasmodium malariae, assembly GCF_900090045.1. Lineage (NCBI taxonomy): Eukaryota > Apicomplexa > Aconoidasida > Haemosporida > Plasmodiidae > Plasmodium > Plasmodium malariae. Next base: position 116,844 of record NW_021638312.1, read on the forward strand.
ATATAATTATATTTCAAAATTGAACTTATATTGTCTTTATAGAAATATAAAACATGAGTAATATGCCTAAGAGAGAAAAAGAAATTAAGATGATACCATAAAATTATTCTAATATTAAATTTTTATATACGTATTTGTATGGTTATTGAATAATAATTTTTGCATGCTTATCTGTAGGATTGAGGTACTCCTAATTTTATGGATGTTTTGTCTCTTAAATAATCTTTGGATATTAATATTTACGTCGATTTTTCGGATTCTTCTTTTTATTATATTTAAAATGATATTAAAAGTATCTTCGAATAATGAGAATCATAATTATAAGTAGAACAATTTTATATGTAGCTGTAATGCAAAATATTAATTTGAGTGAGGTAATCAAAATATTCCTAGCATTTATTGCTATTCAAAAAAAATATAAAAATCTAATATATTATAATTTGTAAAATTAGCGTGCATACAATTCTGTACTATTTTTTCGTTCAATTTTTTAAGTTTTTAGAAATATAATTACATGTATAATCATGTACGTTGGATGTATCATTAATATTAAAAGAAAAATCCGTAAGTTTATTAATAATGTTATAGATGCACTAATGTCCTTATTGTGCTATAAATAAATTCTTTAATTTACAATATATCCATTATTTGTTATGAAAGCTATAATTATTACAACTTCTTACAGTTATATTCTATATATTCTCTTCATATCTATTGTAATTTTCATTAGATATTTGCATGATGCATTTTTTCAAGAGGATTTTGACAATAACAATGAATAAGTATTTTAAAATTAATCTTTTTCGTTCAAAAGTACATGCAATTATTCTTACTTATCATATAGGGAACTCTTATTTTAAATTATCTCTTGAAAATTTAGAAGTAAATTTTTAGTAAACAATTTAAAACGCTTTTAAAAAAAAATTTTTTTTTTTCTTATATTTAATAAGAAATATTTTATTTAAATAATAGATAAATAATAATTATTTTTGAAATATAAAGGAAAATTTATTTAATTTTTATTTTAAAAAACTTCTATACGCTCTAGTAATAACATAAAAATTTTAAATTAAGTATATTACTATTTTATATAAATATAAAATTTAGATAATCCATAGATATATTAGAAAATTTTTTTATCTTATTCAAAAAAATTTCATGAATATCAATATTAATAATTGTTTTCTAATTATGGTGCATTATTAAATCATAAAAGAACTATAAATAACTTATGAGTCAGAAATTTATGTATTTTAAAAAATATGATAAAACTCGAAATACTAAATTATATAAAATATTTGTAATTATTTAACATATTATCATTTTACAAAATTTAAATTTATGATATTGCAATAAATTCTACTAATAATATAAAATAAAACAACTTTTATTTAATTTACTTAAATATAAGCTATTGCGTTAAAAACAATTTTGATTTAATAACTATATATGAAATTTTAAAATACTGTTTATATTTAAGAACTGTTACTTATAAAATTAATATACCTTTTATATTTATGAATAATAGTGTGGCATTTATATATTAAAAAGGTGTTAACATTTCTATTATTATCCCAATATTTTCTTTTTCCGTTAAGAAATCTACCATTTTCATCGATACAAATTATTCATATTAATAATTTGTATTAATGAAAGGAAATAATATAGACTAGTAAATATGACATATAATAAATAAATTATATTTGAATACATATTAAACATAGATTATTATAAAGTATAATTAACAGTAATAAACACGCTTGAATATTCCGTACATATTTTATAGTTAAATTATATATTTTATTTCTATGCTTGTTTAGTATAGAAAAACACCATATTTAAATTGTAATGAAATAATTTGCCTGTGAATTCATAAGTAAATTTATTTTGATAAACCTAATTAAATATCATTATTCAAATTATATTAATAGAAAATTATTTAGAATTAAAAAATACTTAATAAAATTTGCCACTCATAATTATTTTAGAAAGATGTATAAAAGAGATAAAATAATTTTTAAGTTTGCATTAAACACTTAGTTAAATATTTTATGGTAAATGTACTGATAAAAAATAAGAAAATGTTTATATAATAAAAATATAATTTTTTAGCATTTATTCAATGTTTCACACATAACACAATAGATATGTTAAAAACAATATTATTATATAATTCGATATATTAATTAAAATATTGCATCCATATTTGTCATTATTATAGATATAAGATTATACTATAAACAATTTATTTAAAAAAAATAAGAAAAATATAAAGAATAGTTCACGTATTTTTTTCTGCGCATATAATTTATATAATTATATATATAAATTCGTATTTAAGTTTAATATTAGAATTGCAGTGTAATTACATTTTCATAGAGTAATAACTAATTCAGTATAATTTAGTGTTATTTAAATTTCGTAAGAAAAATATTCGATAATAATGAATAGAACAAATTATAATTATTATATTTTATATATTTTATGCACTCTTGTTATGTTATTGTTTATACGAGAAAAAAAAAATAGAAAAAAAAAATTTTTCGAAGAATTTAATTAAATATTATTTAATTAATGTACTACTATAGATTTAATTTATATGTTTTTATTATTTGCGAATGTAACATAAATAGATTACTTTAAATAATATTATATTAAAAATTTAACAATATATTTTTACAGTTATAATACATGTATTCTGTAAAAATCATTATATGTATGTTTAAATGCCAATTTAATTAAAGACTAAAAATAGTAAAAATTGTATACTTGCTACTTGGATATATATTAAATTATTGTAGAATTTTTTTTCGCTGATATGATAATATTAAAAAAATAGAAAATGGAACAAAAAAAGAAGATGCTCTTTTTAATTAATATTTCTATATTTGTGTTTTTACCTTGGGTATGCCTTTTCTATAGCGACATGGTAGGTTATTATTATTTTAGTAAATTCGTATTACTTATTTTTTTATGTTTTATTTTTATTAATACTTTCTTTTAGTATGAGCTTATTCTTTTTTTTTAAATAATAAATATTTACTTTATTATTAGCTTACATGTAATCATCTGCTTGTTGGAGACTATAAGCTTTATAAAAATTACATACGAGAACATATCGATTACTAACAAAATGTAAACACAAAAGATATTCAAATATTGCAGAATTAAAACAAGAGATACCAAATAATACAGTTGGCGAAAAAAAAAATATATTTATTAATGAAAAGGTTAACAAAGGAAAAAAGAAACATTCAAATGAAAGATCATTAAATAATGTAGGCATTTATAAATAAACTAGAAAATATAAAACTTCTGTACACACGAGAACAAAACTAAATTTTGAAAAAAGAGTATTAGACAAATTATATTACAAAAATACAGTTAGATTTACTGTGAATGCTGATTTTAAGTTTTTAAAATATACTATAACACGAAAATTAGGTATGATGTGTGCTGTATATATCTTCTATATAATACTTGGTATAGTAATATATGCTTTAATACATTCAAATAAGATGCCGTGTTCTAAAAGCTTTATATTTAACTTGCTTTGGTGTGATGTAGCACCAATAGGATACGCAATGTCCCTGCTTATAGTTATACCATCCTTATATTATATCTACAGAAAAATTGCAAAATATATAAAGTTAATATATAAAAAAAGTGAAATGCATAATACGGATTATCCTTATCCCAGAAAAGTAGTCTTTAAGAAAAATTAATATATATAATTCTCTATTTGATATACCTAAAAAACAAACATATTTATAACTGATTAAATTTTATGATTCCAAACCTTATGCCCCTGGAATTTTTAATTCACAACGCTAAAAATATACATTTTTATTTTTTTTTGTAATTTGAATATTTTAATATTTTTCATTCTGGATTGTAATTTAGTTCCTCAGCATAAATCATTATAAGTGTTCACATATATATTTCTGTATTTAAGATTATTTTTTTGAAAAATACATATATGCGTCTTAAAATTAATATATAAGAGATCAGAATATATAATTTTTCTTATGTGTCGATTTATATTTTTTATCGAAAAAAATAGTACATTTATGCTTTTTTCTTTATCAAACCTTAAATACTTCTCATTTTATATATATATATGTGTTTTTTTATTCGTTATTACAAAAAATAAAATTAAATTAAGAAGCGAATACTACATTGGTCCAAATAAGCTATATTTCAGAAATAGGAATCTAAAAAGAAAGCTTTAATTTTAATAGTATTAAATTTAAAATATACAAAAAAGAAATTATTGATGTGGGTAATCAAAAATTAAATTTAATATAATTTTTATATGTTCTATAAAAAGATGTATGTTCCATTTAATTTTTATATTACGAATACGAGAAAAAATTTAATATATTCATTCTGATGCATTAAAAATTTTGTCTGCAACGGAATTGCACTAATACACTATAGCCATAACAATTAGCATTGGTATTATTGATATGACTGTTATTAAAAAAATATCAATGAGTTTCTAGAAAAAAAAAAGAAAGATAAGAAAAAAGACATGAACAGTGAAAATTTTTAACTATTCTTTTTTTAATATTAATAAAATTTTTTTTTTCATGTTATATATTTTTTGTGCATAAATGAAGGTATGTTTTTTATTACTGAAATTAATTTTTTTTTAAATATAGTTTTAGTAAAATTTTGAAATGCTTTCTTCTCTAGTAGCTAATTTTTATAGATTATGATAAAAATATGTTAAGTTTCTGTTACGTAAGTAAATCCATAAGGAAATGATACTATTTAATTATTTTTTATTTTTTTTTTTCTTTATATTAACTTACTATAAAAAATGTGTGCATGTTTATACAAATAGTTTAGTAAGAAATGTCGATAAAATAAAAACAATGAGTAAAACATTTTAAGCATCAAAAAATAATTTTTAATTATATAACAATATGAAACATATACAGAACACTTTCCTCCACTTTAGATATATGAATACAACAAAGAACTGCTTGAAAAACAAAATTAAGTTCCTAGTCATTATAACAATTTTGGTACATATCCTTTTTATATGGACAAGTCAATGTTACAATAGTATAATAATATAATTACATTGTTCATATTTCCTGTTTTATTTATAAAAAAAGAATTTTATTATAATTAGATAAAAAAACACTCTGAAACAATAAATAATATTTAGGTTTCTTTTTTAAATCGCATTTGAAATGAAGTTAAACCTACTTATAACTAATACATTTCTTTCTAAAAAAAAATGTTTTTCTTGTAATTATTAACTATCTGTTTTATTCTTAATAGAAATTACGTTCATAAAGAATCGATTTTTGTATAAACACAAATATCATTTAGATCTGGCAGATATACCTTTATATATTTATGCTCAACTGATAAAATATATATTTTTGTAATTTCTTGAAGTTAGAGCGTTTGCATAATTGCTTTCTACTTAAAATGCAATGTTTTTCTAGAGCTCATTATTGTGAGGTAACATATATATATATGTATATATTTTATGTGTTACATAAAAAACTAAATAGATATGGATCAATATTTATAGCAATAATTTCTGCTTTGTTTGAAAAAATTGCATACATATGTTTAATGTAAATTTATATTAAATTATATGTGTGTATATTTAATATAATGCACAATATTACAATAAATATGTCATTCGACTGAGGTAATTTATATTTTTAACAATCATACTTTTTTTTTTCCTTTTTATAAAAATTTAAGTGGTACTCTGTAGAATTGTTTAAAAATAATTATCATATATTTATTTTAATTTAAGTGTATGATGTTGTTCTTCATTTTATATAACAAAATTCATGTGTTGTTTTTTTGTTTCACATTTATTTTTTTCTTAAATATAAACAGACTACGTAATGTTTGTAAAAAAGGAACTATTACATAAGTGTATATATAAAATATTATTTTGTATACGGGTAATGATTACATATTTTTATTTTTATTATATATTTTAAATACTAAAGTATGAATATGCACTAATATATTTTTAAGTTTTATGAATGCATTATAATTAACGTATTACCAATTTTATAACTTACAAAGCCTTTTAATTAAATTAAGGGTTTAAAGTCCATGTGTCTTTGGTTTTTTAATTTTTTTATTTATAGTATATAAATCACTATTATAAATATTACTTATATATCTATAATAATAAACTAATATACTTTTTTATTTTTGAAAGTATTAAGAGAATACATTTTTTAACAAATATTTGTCTGATATTAGTAAGTGTCACATAGGAAATAATTATGCTGTCATGTCTCAAATAATATCTACCCAGTAAAAATGAATAATATATTTTCAACGAAATTCAATAATCACTAAATACGTTGTAATTTTATAAACATATACATTTTCTTTTATAATACCATTATATACATAATAATTTATTTTTTGTGGTACACTATACTTGTGTCTAATTCATGCGTTTACTTCAATAGCTATAGAATAATAAATATTTGGAAAAATGTATGTAACTTATGTCAATTACCACGAATTTTTCCCTATTTGTAATCCTTTTTTTAATAATATAAACCTTTGTGAAAGTAAATCTGCAATATGCATGTAAGTTTATAAAAATTTTTTGATACATTTATTAAGATTATTAGATACTATATATTTTAATAAAAATGTTGATTTATATTTTTTATATAAGAATGAAGTATGGGGTTTTTTCTGAAATTTATTTTTGAGTTTTTGATATGAATAAAAACTAATTTTTTTAAAACTCCTCTTCCGCAAATTTAAATCGAACTTAAATTAATATACTTATTTGATTTATTAGTCAGACAGTATGTATTTTTGAAAATATATTCCGAAGGCCATGAAAAAACTAAATTATTTCATTTTTTGGAAATATATAGTTGGATCTAGTAATATATATAGCATTATTTGGATATATACATATAAAAAATTTAACGAACGTGTTAATAAAAATTTTCGAAAACCTTTAAAATTTTTTTTATTATTTTCTTATTGCAGTTACATAGCTGTTAATTTAAATATATTTTATAAAAATTACCTAAGTAATTATGGCAATCCAAATTGATATCCAAGAAGAATATGTATATTTTCTGATAATATAATTAAATAGATATATTATTGGTCTAAGGTTATTTTGCTATTAATATATTTTATTCGTGAATAACTGTTTTTTTTTTTTTTTTTTTATTACTTTGCTACTGAATTTATGTACATAATTATAAAAAAGAAAAAAATAAAGTTCCTAAATTTAAAAAATTTTCATTTGAAAAATATAGTATAAATAATGCATATTTATAAATAATAACTTTGAAAAATTATATTAAAAAAATAAAAAATCAGTCTTTATTTACCTTTAAAACATATATATCCTTATAGAATGGGTAGAAGAATACAAATTTGATATTAAAAATATATTATAGTACATAAAAGATTTTTATATTATAAAGTATAAATCATATATTACTATTAATAAAATAAAAAAGGTTATATACAATATTGTTTTTTTATTTTAATATTACTATTTTGTTGTTATAGTAAATATTAATTATTAAATGTATTATCCAGTTTTTCCGTAATATAAGATTTATAGAATTATAATAAATAATAGGTAAACTTTAATAAAATTAGTAATTATTCTACTACTATATAGGAAGCTATATTATTTATACTCTTTGCGTTATGTATAATATGTGAAGAAAATATTTAGAAATATTAAAAGATTATTTATATTTTTTTTATTTTATTTTAAAAAGAATTAACAAAAAAATTATTTAATTAAATTTGCATTTTAAATAAATTATTTATATTTTTTGAATTTTTATGAATTAATTCAAATTATATAATTCTAATTACAGTTATTTTTCTTTTTCCGTTGTCTAAAAAATTATACCCTTACACATTTTTTATTAACTTACAAAAAAAAATTTAAATTATAAATAGAAAAATTAAGTGAATGAATTATCTTTTATATATAGAAGAATGTTATATTATTGTTAATATTTTCCTTATTGAATATGTTGAAATATTAAAAATCTATAAAATGAAAAAAATGGTTAAGTTATTCTTATTAAAATTACTACACTTATCCTTTTAACTTGGATATTCCTCTTTAACAATAATTTTGTATTATAATATTTATTATGCATATTTTCATTGTTAACATTTTTAGTGTTTTATTTTTATTGATACCTTTTTTTAGAAATATAATATTAATTCGTTAAATAAAAAATATTTATTTTTTTTTTTTAGAGTATGTTTTATAAATTTTTAGGTGAAATATACTATCTTGTTAGAAAATTAAATACAAGAACTTATCGGCTACTACCAAGATGTAAGCAGGGTTAGGATTCATATATTGTACGTTAAAAGAAAATAAACAAAATACTGGTATACGTGAAAAAGGGGATATATGTAATGTTGAAAAGGAGAACACCATAAAAAACAAACAATCAAATGGAAATTCATCAAAAAATGAGAGAGGAGATAAAAAATCTATGAAAAACAAATCTTGTATATATGAAACTAAAAAATATTGAAAGATCTTTATTATATAGATTTTCTTAAAAAAGAGAGGTCAATTAGTAATAAAGTCTATAAGAACATTATTCGTAAAAAATAAGGAATAGGATTTGATTTTCCTTTATTATTCTCATTGTTATATATATAGTTCATATTATATTTGTTTTGTAATTATGGTCTTATGGATGGGTTATTCAAAATATTTTATACCTACCCTTTATAGAGTGATTTGAGATCTTTAAATAATTGGTTGTTGAAATTCCTTCTTAAATGGGTGTTTAATAAGCCTATGGAATATATTACTAAGGAGAATGTGAAAAAAACGTTCAATACTGCTTAAGATAACATTTTTGTTATTTTCATATATATTATATCTTTCTTTATGTTAGATGTCATGCTTATATTAAGGATTATATGTTACCATAAAATAGTTCAAAAATAAAAAAGATTAAATTCAGAAGAAGGTAAATGAATATTATGTAATATGACTCTTTCTTTAATGATATCATTGACACACAGTAACATTTGTAATATTATTAGTTATGTATTTATTAAATATACCCACATTATATAAATTTTATGAGTATTTCTACATATATCTAGCCTTGTTAATGCACAATCATGAAAGGATAAGTTCTTATTTTTTTGTAAATTTAGACGTTCTAACGTTCTTAAGTGAATATTTTAAAGTGTTTTATCATCATAGTAGTATATAACGGGTTGTTATGTATTAGCGTATTTAATAGATACCTATAATAATATGTCTATTAAAATAAATATATAATTGGTCAATACTTATAATTTTATTTGATTAAAGTATTAAACTACATTTGAAATAAAAAAAATTGCACTCTCTGTTTTTCATCTTTTAGTTAAAAAATGGTTATTTGTTGAATTAAAAAAAGTGTGTGATTGTTTTAAAATTAAAAATGATTGTGACATATTTTGTGTTTCATGATATAAAGCAAATATATTTTTTTTGTAATTATATATATATATATTTATTTATATTTAATTAGGATGAAAATTAATATATATATTAAAAACTAATTTTTACAATAAATATATTAAAGACATATTTATAATAATAATAATAATAATAGATGCTTAGGTTTCTTTGCATCATATATTAGGAAGCTATGACAATATGATAATATATCATTTATAAATATACATTATATCTAATTTTTTTCTAATATATAGATGGCATAGCTTTAAAATTTACTGAAATGTTTAAATAATTTATTTTTTTATTGTTTCACTTAATTGAGGCTTTAATTCAATTTTTCAAAAAAAATTAATTAATCATATATTTAAAATTTATAAATAAATATGAAAAACATATTTTTTATTTTTTGAATTATTAAGGAGATAAATTAATGATTTAAATATAATCATACGTTAATATAAATTATGCAGAAACGTTTTTCTCTTATAGTTTTTCTTTTTTTATAATATTAGACTTCTAAAAATTTGATATAAATGCATATTCAACCATAGAAATTTTCATGAAAATTGATTAAAGTAAAGGTATACTTTATTGTAGTAATATAATAATATGTAAACAAGTATTTATGTTCAATTTTTAACATTTGTCTATAAGTATATTAAGTAAGACGTTAATGTTTATTTATGATATATAAAAAATGTGTAGCTTATATTAACAATTAGCAACTTCTTCAAATTAATAAAGATAATTGTTTAAACAAAATAAAAGTAAGAAACATAATTATTTTTTTATAGATAATTTATAAATACGTAAGATAGTTTTTATTTGGTATATATCATTTAAGTATGTGTATTTAAAAAATTATTTTATTTTTTGGCTAAGGTTTAATTAAATAATGTGTAGGGTTCTGTATGAAAAAGTTTTGCATGTAATTTTCATTTAATATATTTTATTTTTATAGATTCAAATGAAAATTATAATGTAATATGAATACATACTTGAGTTGTTGCATTTGAAGACTCTTTGAAAAGTGTTGTTCAGTTAATAAAATAACAATGTATTTTTTTTCCTTTGTAAAAGTGTACTTTAGACATATATAAAATAAAATTGGCATAAATGGAAAATTTTTTCAAGATGAAATTAAAAAAGGTGCTAATAAGAATTTTATAAAAAAATATATATATATTTATATATTTTTTTCTAATATTAAGTGTTCCTATCATTTCTTAAAATATTTTTTTTAATCTAAATAATATAAACAAACATACATAATATGTGGAATAATATTATTGTGACAATATGTTTCTTTTTTTTATACATATACAAATAAAAAAATAAAATAAAATAATTATTTGGAACAGAACAAATGTTAGTATACGTATACTTGTTTAATTAGAAGCAATGTAAAGGTTGAAGACATCTATTTTTATTTATTTGAAAATTTGGAAGAAATATTCTAATAAAATTTATTATAATATAATGTTTTCTATACATCATACTACAACTTCTGTTATATATATTTATATATTTTTCGTAGAACAAAGTAATACAAAATTGTAAAGTTATATAATTTATTAACTTTCTTTTGAACTATCTCCACTTATAAAAAATTTTAAGAACTCAAAAATTTCAATGCACACTATGTTTTTATTTTATGAAGTAATAAAATCACAATAACAATTAAATATTAGGTATTGAATAAATTTATATACAAACAAATAAATATGAGTTTTTAATTAAGAATAATGAAAAAAACAGTTTCATTTATTCTGGGACGTTGCAAACTAATAATATTCATTAAATAAATGATGAAACATATATAAATCGTAAATCATATATGATGCATGGTCATTATTTGTTGTACTTTCATATCAAAATTAAATAATTTTTTTATTCTTCTCTTCTGATAGACAAAAATATTTTAATGCGATATTGTCAAAAATAAAAAAAACAAAAAATGAAAATGAATTCTCAAAATATAATAGTCACATAAAATTAGTAAATAAATAATATTATAATGCAACATTTTTTTTCATTAATACACTTTTTTAATATTATTTTCTATATTTTCCAAACATTATATGTAGAATCATTTTGTCTATATAAAAAAAATAAACATAAAAGTATAAAAAATTTATAATGATAATATTATTCGTAAATTAAAAATTATACGTAGTAACTACATGAAAATAATAAATGTGGATAAGTAATAATATTACAAATGAAATTCGGCTATTTTGTAACAAGAAATACAAAAAATATTTATATTGAAATAAAAGTATGTATTAAAAAATAATTTACATAATTTTAAATATATAAAGTTAGAAGAAACTATTCGAATAAAATTAAAGTTGATAAGACCATAACAGAAGAGGAAAAGGAACTAATAATTTAATGAAAGTAAAAAATATATAGAACGAATTTATGGATTAGGTTATATGCTATATAAATGTACACTCGTTAATTTATCACAAAACTGCATAATGAAATATAAGAAACAAGAACTATAAACGGAATTTTTGATGTTAACAAGAAATTCAGTTTATTTAAAAAGAAAATGTAGAAGATATGTTGATAAATGAAAATTTGATATTAGCTCCTGAAACTTGTTAGAAAAAAAAAAGAAACAATTATGTTTCGTGAAATGCACCAAAAATGGAACGTATATATAAGTACAACTATATATTATTCTGTAAATTAATCTATAGAAGTTATGTTTTTGTATGTGGAAAAATACATAATACAACTGAAAAATGTGTTAAAGCGAGAAAAAGTAGCATCTGTAAATGTGTAAAATAAAATATTATATTAATATTAATAAAATACTATACTAAGATTGTAATTAGTATAATAAAGAATTCAAATGACCCATGTTCAAAGAATACACATAATTTAAAATTATAAATTAAAAATAATATAAAAATAAAATAAATGCTAAAAGAAATAAACAAATTTGCTATGTTCAACTAAAAATTATAATTATAAATTTAACATGACATAATATATTTTTTCCCATAACTTCTGCAAATGGATTTTAACTTACATAAATTATGAAAAGTTTGTACACATTACAAAATATATTAGATCAATTAGAAAAATAAGTAACAATAAAGACAAAGACGTAACTCAGAAAGATAATATTATTTTAAGGGCATGAATAAAACCATGAATATTTATTAGTTTAACATTTTAATTAAAATATAAATTATTATATGCTGATATCATTGTTTAATTTATACGAGAATAAATGAAAAAAATGTAACATCTTTTAATGAAAATAATGAAGTATTATGTTTTTTTAAAGACATAGTAATTAAACTTACATGGTTAATGTGAAGTTATTTTTATTAACACTTAGACAAAAATAGTAAATAACTATACATTAATTACAGCAGTCTAGAGGAACATTGAACTTAGATTCTTTTAAATGTACTTTACATTAATATAAATAATATATTTAGATTAAAGAAGTAACGACAAAAATAATACATTGTTCAGTGAAAAAAAAAATTATGAAATAGATATGAATGTGTATATATATATATATATATATGTAAATATAATTCACTTACAATTAATATTCTCTGTACAAAATTAAATAAATTATATAAAGTTTAAACGACTTAAGTATAATCCTTTTATTTTAGAATAACGTATATAATTTAGACATATATTTAAATATATATATAATTAATAAAAAGAAGATTCTAAAATTTACTTAAAAAAATTACACATTCCTTAAACTTATGAATTCTAGAAATAAATATTTTTAAAGTTTTTATTGTATATAGAGAGTATTTTTCCTTAATTTAAAGGATATATAAGGATTATTTATATACTTTTTAAATGAGTTAACATTATTTTGTATAAAAAATGTTAAATGTAAATTAATAAATAATAAAATCAAATAATACAAACAATTAAAGGATACTAAATAACCTTAATAAATGTGATGCTAATTCCATACGTAATTTAAAATAATAAAAATAAAGAATAGTAAGTTAATTTTGATACTATTTTTTTTTTTTTTTTTTGCTTTATTAATATTTACTCTAATTATATTTATTTAATTAAAAATAAAATTTTGATGAATTATAAAATATTTTATTTATAAATAATGGGATAAATTAAATTTAAAAAATATAATTTTTAAAATTTATACTATAAAAATAAAAAATATGCTTTTATTAGCTTTTAAAATATATTTTTTTGATGAAGTAACTGCCATTGTATAAAATTAAATATTTAAATATATAATAAAAATACATATAATACAAGTTTTATAATTGACATAGAGCAAAAGTTGTACGAAGTAATTATTTTTCCAGTTGTACGTACTGTTATATTGCTATAATAATTGATATTTAAGAATAATAAATACTTCTTCAAAAATGTAACGTTTATAAAATTATTTGTAAGAAAGCATCATTAAAATTAGTAGTTTATTATATTATTATATAGTACAATTTGACAATATTTTATATATCGTATGTTGCAAATTCAAAATTTTGAAACATTAAGAAATAGTATGTTTTTTTTTGTTCTATTTTATTTTTAAAAGAATTGATAGAAAAATAATTTAATTAGTGTGCTATACTAAATAATAGTATTATATATTTTGAGTATTTGTAAATATAATTAAATTATGTTATTTTAATTAATGTTAATACCTTATAAATGATAATATGGTAAAAATTTTATAATAAATTTTTGAAGTTACATTTTCTTAGACTGTGTTGTAAAAAAGTTATAGTTATAAACAATTTATTAGTTTTTTAAGTAAAAACAATAAAGATATTTTTTAAATAAATATAGCTTTCTTTATAATATTATTGTTAATTTTTTCTTAATTGAATATGTCACAATATTAAAAATCTGTATGATGAAACAAATAATGAAGTTACTCTTTTTTATAAAAATTACTATATTTATCCTTTTAACGTGGATGTACCATATTAACAAGTATATGGTATGATAGTATTATTTAAGGCTATTTACATTATTCATATTTATCTTGTTTTATTTTCATTAGTACTATTTTTTTAGAATTCGATTATTTATACTTTAAATAACAAATTTTAAAACTATTTTTTTAGCGTACACGTAACCCATATTTGGACAAGTGCAACCCTGGTAGGGATTTTGATACAAGAACATGTAGATTACTAGGAGGATATGAACAACAAAATTATTCAGACGTTGTATGGTTAAAAGGTGATGCCCCAACTGTTGAAGAGTACAAAAAATTATGTGGATATAATTTTAGAAAAGTAACTAGAGAAAAAACGAAACACCAAAAAGTACTTTCAGTAAATAATACAGAAAGCTTTGAACAAGCTAGGGAAAGACAATCCCCTGAAAACAATAGAAAAAATTCATACTTTGATAAACGATTGATCAACAAAATATATTATATTAATAAGGATAGGTTTGCTAAGGATAAGGATTTGAAATTATTAGGAACAAATATAAAAATAAAAAAAAAAGTGTTATATGTTTTTTCTGTCTTATTTGTAGCATTTGCATTAGTAATAATTGCTTTAAGGAAATTAGATTATTTGAATTTTAAGAATTATTATTTTTTTTCATTGGATAGTTTTCATCCATTAGTTATAGTATTCGCCATATTTGGGATCATAGTTATAACAGCGATTATTTATGCCTTTAGAAAAATTGAAAAGTATGATAAATTAAGACATATAAAAAGTATATTGAATTATACGAAATATCCTTCTTTCATCAAATTAAACTCTTTTACCAATAACTATCGAAAATTTCCTGTGAAATGCGGACAATAATTAAATATAACTATAATTCGTTAAATATTATAAGCTCACCCTTACATATATGTCCTATTTTATATGCAATAGCAAAAATATAAATCTTTAATTTTTTTGTTAATATATTGGTTACTATAATTCTCGCCTTTTTTTTTTAAACATTTTCTTATCTTAACACCATTTAATGGTTTATATATATATTTCTTCATTTAACAAAATGTTTTAAAAATATATATGTGTTTACCTTAAAATTTGTATTTGAAGATTGTATTTATATATTTTCGTTGATATTTTACACCAATTTATATTTTTTCATGTAAAAAGTAATATTAATTATTTTTAAAATATTTTTTTAATCTTAAATAATTATTTGCTTATTTAATTAAAAAAAAAATGAATTAATAGTTTTAATTTAAAAATAATTACGTCTTGTTTTAGAGTTTATAGTTCAAATATTTATTGTAATGGTTAAATAAATCAGGGAATTTATAAATGTATTCCAAAATGAAAGTTTTTTTCGTAGAATATGTTAGAATAGTTTAAAAAATAATCATATTTTAAAAGTATTTAGTTAAAAAAATATAAGAGTTAAATTAAGATTAATATAAAATTATTTAGTAAGTTTTAGTGTCTAAAAATTATTCTAAAAATTATTCTAGTGCAATATTTATTAGGTGAAATTATGAATATAAAGTTAACGGAAATTGAAATAATTTAAATAGATTTTCTATATCATGTAATTCTAACTTGTTTATACTAGAAAAATAAAAAAATAATTTTTATTTATTACAAGTTTTTTTTTTTTTTTTTTCTATTGTTAAAACTCTGAATTTTATATTCCAAGAAGGAAATAAAAATAACGTAAATATTAAATTTAATTAAGGATAAAAATGAAATAACAAAAATGAACAATGTATAAGGAAAATATAGTTTGATCAAATGTTCAATAAACTTTTGTTTAGAATATGCTCATATAGATATTAAATAGTAAAAAAATAGTACACCATTGTAAATATTTTGTCATAAATGATAATAAATAATAAAAATATTTAAAGTCTTAAGTATTATAAACATAATCGCAACATTGAGAAAACTGAAAAGTTTAGAAGGATTAATATAAAATATGTTTTTTATACCCATATAATATTTTTTTCTGAAATATGATGCTTTCATTCAATACATTAGTATCTACTATTTTTACTTTTATCTTTATTTATAAGTAATAAATTGATTTTATATTTTTAATGTAAATCTCAAAATATTTAAATATGTATTAATGGAAGTGTTATTCTAGTTATACTAGGAAACCTGAAAAAAAAAAAAATTATATAATAACAAATATTCTTTGTTATTTTATTTCAGAATACATTTTGGCTAAATAAAGTTTAAAGACCACTCTTTTTTGTTGTTTACATAAATTAAACTGAAATAAGTTAAACATACTATTGTTGTATTCTTGAAACTAAATTATGTTCCAATTTTTATATTATAAATTATCGTTGTATGTCTGTTAACAGAATAACATGTGAACTATATTTATCATGTATTTGTATGGATATTAACGGATAAATGTAATAATGAATCGTATTAATTATATGTTCAACCAAATAATTTAATGAAAATTTGTGAAATTTCATCTTTCCAAATACTTTCCTGTCTATATATTTCCAATAATAGTAATATGTAAGTAAATAATTAACATTGTTTTACGTTTACACTAAAAAAACAATGAGGGTTTATTACAATAATTCACATTTTATTTTGTTATGTTGAAATAGTTACTATGAAATGTAACAATAACTAAACCACTGAATATCATGCTAGTATACGCATAATGTTGATGGAAAGCTTATTATTACAAAGTTTTTTGAGACTTTAAGGAAGTAATTTAAAAGCTATAACATATATTTTTTCTTTTTTTTTATTAAAATCCGTACATGAACTCTTTTAATTGAGACATTTTATTATTTTTACTGGTGTAAATAAACAATTACATATGTAATCTCTTTTTCTACACCTTTTCTATGCTATAATTTATTAAGGACAAGTAAAAATTTTTATTAAGATAGATATAAATATATTTTTTTTTAAATAACGAATTTTTATATTAATATATATATATAGTATAATGCTCATAATATACAAGAGGAGAACAATCATAACCTATATAGTGAATTAATTTTGGAATTTGTTGGAACACTGAGAAAATTAGGATATATAAATTAAGTATGATATAAATATTCAAAAAAAAAAAACGTATTATCTTTAAATGAAGATTATGAGAAAGATGAAGAATATAAAAATTTATTTGGAAAATTGAAGCTATACCACGAAGAACTATGATATGATAATCTAAGATCCTGAAGTTTTTAAGAAATTTTTATATATATAAAAAAATTATTAATATTAAATTTTATAAATTACTTGAAAATAAAATACGGAACACCGATAACAGAACATTTAAAAAATACAAAAACTTATTGTAAATATAAAAAATATACTAAACTCTTCTGAATATTTCTAAAGAAAATCGATAAATACATTGAATTAGTATTATGCCATGCGGTGAAGCATCAAAATGAAACTAAGCATTTGTCTTATGGAAGTATATTATGAGAAAATTTAAAATATATTTATGTAGAGAGAGATGTCTCTGTTTTGTTATATTATTCGATATTATTTCATTCTATTTTGCAATAGCTAATGTTTTAGTGTATACGGTATTTTTTTGAGCATTAAGTTATATAATGTCATTTTAAATTGTGTTAAAACTTATAAAAATCATTATTTTTCTTAGAACTTCTAGAAAATTTAAGAAATCGCAGAATTTTTTGAGAATAATAATATTCTAGATTATGTTTCGCTTTAACATATTATTGCTATATATATTTTAATTTTTATAGAGGAGTTGTTACCATAATTAATTTTTATATATATTAAAGAGAAAAGACACGTGTTTATTTCTATCATATATACAACTTACGCTTAAAATATATATGGTATTTAAAATAATAATTTATACTATAAAAATAATTTATTTTAATTTTTTGCGAATTTCATATATGAATATTTTCATATACGAATATAGCTTTTGTAATTTTTTTTTTTTGTTACATCTGATTATGTTTTATTAGAAATGCATATATACATATATAGTTCTTTTTAAAGTTCATTTTATATTTTTGTTAAGTTTTTTTCTGTGAGATATTTTGAGTGCTGAAATATGTAGAGGATAACAAATAAATACTTCATAAGTGATTATATTTCTTGAATATTTAATTATATAGCAATATATAATATAAAGATTTATTAATATGCAAAATACTAATTTTATGAAATAAGAAAGTTAATACAAGACCATATATCCTTTTTTTTTTTTATTTAACAAATAATATAAAGTTATATATGTACTATACATTAAGAGAATGTGAACAAATGAGTATTGTATTTTCTTAATAAGAACTGTTCATATTTTAATATTATATAATATTTACGTGCAATTTTGTTACACATGTTGATCTTTTAGGAATAAATGTATATTAAATACATTATTAATGCACTTAATAGGTCGTATAATAAACGTATATTTCAAATTTTGGGATAATTCATATGAACAGTTAAAATTTAATTAAAAAAAAAGAGAAAAAAAAAAAATGAATCATTTGTACACAATGTAATATTATAATACATTTCAATAAATATATGATACTGATAAGTTAATTTTACTATCAGAACACATTTAAAGATACAACTGTATGTTCTATGTTAAAATATATATACAGTGCATTTGAGTAGTTTATTAAATAATAAAGAAATTTCGAATAGAAATTATACCTTCTTATGTTTCATATAGTATATTTAGGGAAATCAAAATAATATCCTAAATATAAATTTTATAAATAAGCATTATATGAATATATTAAGTTACTTATATTTTCACATTTATTATTTTATTTATATAACGCATTTTTTTCTTGTAATATAACACGATAATTAATAAACTGTTAACAAGTATACGTATATTTTTTAGAATAACTGAATATTATATTTATCAAAAAAAGTGAAAAACATTATTTTTATGATATCCAGTTGTCCTTGATGCAGAAATTGGAAGAGCTAGAAAAACACTGAACTTTATATTAAGAAAACATCAAAAATTAAAAATATTTATAGGTTTTAATTATTAAAAGATATGGAAAATAAGGAAAACAATTAAAAAAGAATTATATTAATTTAAAAAATAATAAATTGCTAATAATGCACAAGCAATAATCAATATTAAGCATAAATAATTATTTTATTATTCTAATACCAGAATAATTGTACTTGTATTATTGAAAAAGTTTATAAATTAAAAGAGTATAATAGAATTATTAGAAAGAATTTTTAATAAAAGAAAAGTTTAAAATATTTTAATAATACTTCATGTCACATATTATAATATAACCTTTTGGAAAATGTCAAAAAAAAAAAATAGAAAGTTGACACAAAAATAAGTGTTCAGAATGGATATATTTTATAGACCACAAATATTGATAAATTAAATTTTTTTTAAAATAAAATCAACATTGTTATATTTACTATAAATATGTAGATCTTATCCTTTATGATCTATATTATGTTATGTATTTATTAATTATACTTATTTAGTAAAAAAACAAATATTTAATCTGATTATATTAACAGTACTTGATTAATAAGAATACAAATTACACATCTTCCCAATAGACATGTATATTCATATGCATATTTATATTATTTTGTACAAATTATTAGAAAAAATATCATACAATTATCAAAATTATAAATATAAATTAGCATTTTTTTTTAAATATTTAAGGCAAATTTTAAATTTACATCTTTTTCTTTATAATGTTACATATTCTGAAAATTCTTTTTTATATGATTGTATATCTAATATCATTCTAGTAGTTAATGATGAAATATTAAGAGTCAACTAAATAATTATTAGATAACTTACATTTAATTGTTAGGAAGTTAATAGGCGTATTCATACAAGAGTTGAACAAAAAAAAGTAATGTGTAAACGAAAGATTATTAAAATCGAAAGACAATTACTTATATATTTTTGGAGTACGTGGATTTAAAAAAAATAAAATAAGAGAATTTCAGGTTGAAAAATAAATAATTAATTAAAATTTTCTGGTAAAATTAATGAAGTGAAATATAGAAGAATATATAGTGTAGTAAAATATAAATATATAACATTTTATATATTTTTTTATAATTTTGTATAATTTAAAAATATTATGGTTACTTCAAAATTTTTTCTTTTTAAAAATATGTTTTAACTTTTAATATGTGAAAGAAAATACATTTAAATGAGGATAAATAAACATATTAATGTATTAAATGAATTATGGAAGGCATATAGAAATATTTAGGAAGCAAGCACAAAATAAACTAATATACTTATGTAGGTTTATATGTTATGTGGAAAAATATCGTTTACCCTGAAAACATTATTATTAATGATATACTAATTTACGTAAAGTAACAACTTTTAAGAATTATCACATTTTAAATTATATATGTAATCGTGTGAATGGTATTAGAAGAATAATGATTTTACAAAATTTGAAAAAAAAAAAAAGACTTTATCTTTATCAAATATAAAGAGGTATTTAAATAAATACATGAATTACCAGTATTAACGAAGTGTTAACGTAGATTTCATTTTGAATGAGGAACAAAAAGTTAGCATTATTCATGTATCATGAAAGTAATTATAATTTTATATTTGATTTTTCTGATACAGGAGCTATTCATTGTTGTCATATTTTATGGAATATATATAAAATAAATTTATCATTAGTTTTGGAATTGTATTTTTTTTATCTAATATAATGAAAAATGGTAGAATATATATGTGCTTAGCTTGATTTAATGTTATGAAAAATATTCATAAATAAAAAAAGTTAACTAAATAAAAGATAAAGATTCTATATTATTTAGAACTGTAAGGAAACAGTTGACACACACATTCAATTAATGAAAATCTAATAAATATTGATTTATCTTAACGAATTTTCAATACATTATTTTATTTCTACTTAGAATGATAATAAAATTTTAAAATAGTTGGATCTAAGTATATATACATATAAAATAATACTATGTTGATTATTAAACAAATATAAAAGCTTAAAACAAAAAAAGAGCAAAAAAAAATTATGCATTCTACACATTAAATAAATATCGTAAATTAATAATTATATTTTATTTATCTAATTTACTGATGACTATTAATTAATAGGTGAACAATATTTATGAGCATTAAAAGGAAGAAGAACTACGTTTATTTTCAAAGAAAAAAGCATGATTTAATGTAATTTTAGTGCACATTGTTATATTTTTTTATCTTTAAATGTTTATTTTTTTTAGAAAAATTAAGAAAAAATATATATATTTATATACAAATAAATCGCCATAAAGTATATTTTTACAATAATTGTGAAACTTTAATAATTTAAACTAAAAATTAAAATACAAATAATTGTTTATATTAAAAGACAAATATAGTTATATGAAGAACATTTTTTAATATGAAATATAAAAATATAAATAATTCATGTATTATATAATTGTATTGTCGTCATATATTTTTTACAACTGATCATATAAAATTTTATTCACTTTAGAATTACTATAGTAAATTTATAAAATTAATTTTTTAGAATGAATACTTTTTTCCCATTTTTTACTGGACTTGGATTAATCTATGAGATAATTTTATGTGTATTATTTTAAAAAAATTGTATTATCCAAATCTGAGTAACATAATATTAAAAAAGTATTACTAGGAATACGAATAAATAGTGGATTATGATATAAAATAGTAACAGACATATTTGTGAGGGAATAGATGTAGAGAATCAAATTTAGACTGAAGAAACTAAAGAGATTGGAATTATAGCTACAGCTTTAACTGAAACTGTGCCTACAATTATGATTGCGGTTAACATTATTGCTAACCACATAAAGATTTAAAACATTATGAATTTACTTCGCTGATTTTGCTTATATTTTAGAGTACCACTCATTTTATCCATATAATTAATAAAATTAAATTTATTTCTTGATTTGTTATGGCATACAGATGAGTCATTTTTTTAGTACGAATTTTTTATAGATTTGGGTACGTTTTTATTTTTCTGAATATTATCATAATGTTCTAATGTAGAATATTTTTCTTTTAAATTAAGTTCAAAGTCAAATTCTTCCTATCCCTAAAATTCTGAGTTTTTCATCAAATAATCAAGTTCTGGGGAAGAAGCATCACCGCATAATGATTCATTATCTTTTTGAAAATTGTTGTTATGCTCTAATGCATATGGTTTTCTTTTATATTCTTCAGTACTTGCTTCTTCTAAATCAATTATTTTTTTCTTTAAGAGTTTATATTTATCTCTCACCGAATCTATTATTTCACCGCTTAACAAATTGTTAAATTTAACGTTTACTAGGTCATATCTGTTTAATTTCTTGTTCCATAATCTATCACATATGGTTGAATAAAAGTAAAGGTTCATATTAAACATTCAAAAAATGTATATGTATATATATATATATATTATTTGGATAAAATTTTCTTCCTATATAGAAATATAAAATAAAAAAGAAAAAAATTTAAGTACAATAACTAGTATACCTCGTCGGAATATTTTAATGTCCATATTAGACATGAAAAAATATTAGTTTTAGTAAAAAAGATGCGAATTTCTTTATTTCGTTTTTATAATGAATTTTTTAAAGTTGTTAAAACTAATGTTATAATTAAGGCATTATATATATATGACATTTTCAGTAATGATAAGTAAAATGTTAATTTATATCCTCTTAATTATTTTCCGTTATGTCAATATATAATATATTTAGATTTTTTATTTAAATAAATATAACCATAGTACATATTGGGGCACAAGACAACAATATATTTAAAAAAAAGTTATAATTAAAGAAAATATATTTTAGTAAAAGTTATACTTAAAAATATTATTAATTACTGCTATTCTAATAAAACAACTAAAAAAGGGTTTAATGTGTATTTAATGGAAAATATTATATAAATATTATAGTTCAACATACAAATATTTTATTTCAAAATATAAATAGATTTTAGTATACTATAAATTGATAAAATATTGCATTAATAAAGATATATTATGGGATAAAATTCTATTAATCAAATACACACTAGAATACACTCGAAAAATATTTTTAGAACTTGTATAATTAAATCATTCACAAAATATATAATAAAAATATATTATAAATTTTCCTCTAATTATCTGAATATACTGTTTTTGAAAATTATGTTTAATAAAACTTATTAATTAAAATGTAGAGGGAATAAAATATGGTAGTAACAAAATTATAATATGTTACATAAATTTATATTATATATAGAAAAAGTTTTAGACATAATATAATCTAAACTATTAAAATCTTTGTTTACAAAATAAAATTATTTAACACATATATATAGTTTTATTTTTATCTTATAACTAAAATATTAGGTATATATTTTGTATAATAATTTAAGAACTAAACTCTTTTGATTTTTTGCGGACCATGTATATTTATATATGAAGTCAATAATTCAACTAATATAGCGATATAAAGAATATTAACACCGTAAATTTTGAACTGTTATTTGTTATATGTTGCTTTATAAATGTTTTAAAAATACACACGCAATGTGATACAATGAGAAGAAAAACAACTAAATTAAACATCATATTTTAAAAATAGAAATTTTTTTTTTTTTAACATTTTACTGGTATTTTTTGTGAACATTTTTTTTTAAAGCTTTTTTTTTTTTTATTTAACAAGGATATTTGTACTTTCTTAAAAGTTTTGTTTATTTTTTCAATTCTAAGACCATTAAAAACAAAAATTGATAAATTCAAATAAAATATTTTTTAAATATGTTTCGACGAAGATTTTAAAGAATTATTTTTTATTTTATAAGATCAAAATTAGCAAAAAAAAAAAAAAAAATATAGAATGAACAAGATTTATCCTGAATTTATATGAAATATTTTATTTATTTATATATTATACTATTATTTTTTTTTCAATGTACATTTATTTTTACAACAGATAATAAAAAATTATATTCGTAATTTATACAGATTTTTTATTTAAAAGACGACTTTACAAATTTAGAGTTAAAAAGTATTAAATGTAAATAAAACATAGAAAATTCAGCGTGCGTTATTACTGTTTTTAATATGATGCTGAAAACATGTAAATGATAAAAAAAATATTAAAAAAAAACAAAACAAAACAATTGCACCTTTTACATTGTATTATGTGTTCTTTTATATAAATTTAATATAAAAGGATCCAAAGAGAAATATTTGTTTTTATTAATAGCTAATAAACATTAATTCATTTATAAAGAAAAAATTTATCTAGTAAATATTCATCCATTTATAGATGTAAATAAAAAGAAAAAAAGATGAGGTTTATTATTAATTATTTAATTATTCTATTTGTATTTTACTTTATTTTATTACCTTTATGTAGATGTTTTAGTGTGCAGTAATTAATTTGGTATTATAAATAAATGAACTACATTGTTTCTTGAATATATATGTATTTCTTTATTTATTAGTACAAAAAGCAAAATAAAATAAATAAATACCATATTGATTGAAAATATTATAGATATCTAACATTATCTAAAATAAAATCATTACTTCTGAACATACAATATTTAAAATGCACAAAATAGAAAATATTAATGTCTGTTAAAAAATTATATTGAATTTAGCATTTATGTATTCTATAAAAAATCTAAGTATCTCATTTAATTTTTGTATTAGAAGTAAAAAAATGTGTTTAGTTATGTTATTATGATGCATTAAATATTTTATCTGCAACGGAGTTAACATTATACTTTATTTATATCAAGTAACAATATAAATAGTGCTATTATTGTTGTTCAAGATATTATAGTTTGTTTAAGGAAAAAAAACAGTAGGAAATGAAAAATGAAAATAAAAATTTTAAAATATTTTTTATATATAGATAAAGGTAAATTTTTTATTACTGAAATTATTTTTTTATAAATAAATAGTATTTTTAGTATGTTTTTGAATTCGTGTCTTCTCAAAGTACATAACTTTTATACATTAAATATGATAAAATTATGTTACGTTGGTATTAAATGAGCAAATTTATAAGGATATATTACGGTATAATAATTAAATTTTGTTCTTTATCCTATAATCCAATACATAATGTATGTATATATATATATATATATATATAGTTTAACAAATAATATCGATTACTTAAAAATAATGAGTAAAATGAAATGAGTCTATATAATGATATTTAATAAAATAAAAAAAATATGAGATATACTAATATTATATCTTATATGTAAAATTATAAATTTGATTTTATTGTCTAATAATATTTTAAGGTTATAATACACCATGCGTTGTAAGTTTGTATAGGAAAAATATTTTTACTTATTTTAATTATACTAATGAAACAGTATAATAATTTCATTTGATGTTTTGTTAATGCTTAATATATAGCAGCTAAATCATACTTATATTTAATAAAAAAGTAAATCTGAAATTGTGAATTTATTGAAGTTTTTTGAAACGGGTAAACAATGACATGAGTAGAAAACCTTATTAATTTCTTAAAATATAGTCTTCATATAACTCATAATATAAATCATATCCAAAAAAATATAATTATCAAATTAGGATTATATAGTATATAATCATCAATGAACAAATATGTTGGATATGTGGCAAAATGTATATGATCTTATTTTACTTTTACGTTTTGGATAAAATAACCTCAAATTAGACAACATTTCTCCTATATATATAAGAAAAAATTCTTGAAAATTTGTATTATATAGGTATAAAATATTCCCAATATTCTGAAAAATTAATTGTTGCAACAGCTATTGCAATACAAACAATAAAATAGATACATGTATATGGAATTTTAACATTATAAAGCATGAATTTTGTAATGAAATATATCGTAATGCTAAAGTTGAGTTCTCCGCTGGTATACGAAAATTCCTTTAAAAATTCAGAAAAATCGGGGAAAAGGAATCTAATATATAAATAGTAAAATGCTTAATTTTCACTAGAGCGGATGTTGTATTATCAACGTGAAAAAATTCAGAGTAAGGTAGAAATAAAAAAGACGAAGAAAAGATAATTTATGGATATTACCTTTAAGAACTTATATGTTCAAGCTTATTTCAAAGTGGAAAATGTAGGTGTGGAAGCCCGCAATGAAAGGGGAAGAGAATATAACTTCCCAAGTAAAGATATACTAAAAACTCTCAAAACCATATGAAATAAACATCAAAATTTATCTAAACATTAACAACTATAAGATAATTCTAATTTATTAACACAAATTGGCATTGAAACTTCTTGTATATTAGAAACAATTACTATTATATATAATTCCAATATTATCTGAAATTTCATCATAGCTTCTACGTTGCGAACGTTATTTGTTTCGTTTCATCGTTATGGTAAAAAAATACGTATTTCATTCTATAATATAAATATTTCATTCTACTCAGTAATTTATATTTTAATAACCTTATGAATTCATAATGTTAATGTACATTATATACTTTTTATATTATTGATATATATATCAGTTAAATGCATGAGAATGGGATTTTCTATCTATCTCTATATATTATTCTTTAATATACTTTATAAAATTTATGTTATAAAGTATGAAGTTTTATATAAGGCAGCGAAAAAAAAATGTTGCTGCAAGAAGAAAAATATTCTGTGAATGGGGTAAATATGGTACTATATTGACGTAGACAAATCATTAATTAAGGATATTAATTAGTAAAAAAAATAATGCAACCAATTTATATAATAAACATTTCGATATATAAAAAATTTATAGTTTATAAATAATATATAAATAAAAGGAGATATTAGTGGAAAAATTAATTATGAAATGGCTAAACATAAATTAACAGGGTGAAATTAATGTAGCCTAACTTTTTTTGTGTAATATAAAAAAAATACATGTTAATCTATGAAATATATGAATATATTGAATATTATACAAATAAAATGGGATAAAATAAAAAAAAAATAAGTCACTGTAGTGTTAGATATTAATCAAACTCATAAAATTATAAAATGTACATGAATATAACAGTAAATTATTATTCAGTTGAATTATTAATTAAAATATATATATTTATATCAATATTAGTGGTAAGTTTCATATATTACATGTGAAAAAAAGTAACACTTTTTTTTTTATATAATAAAAATTTTAAAAGATTAGTAATAATTCAAAAATTATTAACTAAATTGCCACTGTGAATATGAAAATATTTCTACTATTTCATAGACAATAATATTAAAGACATAATAATCAATTACTTTGTACTAGTACAACGTTAAAAACAGTAACTAAAAAAAGAATAATACATTAATGTAAATGATACATGTAGAAGAATGTATTTATGGAAAAATTATTGAATTTGGCGTTGAATGAAAAATGTATTGCATGAAAAATAAGAATATATATATGTGGATAATATTATATAATTCACTTGCTATATAAACATATTGGACGAAGAAAATTAAATATATTATAAAAACTTTAAAGGATATTAACAGAATTTATTCATTTTGCAAAATAATAAGTAATTTAGACAAATATACATATATGTATAATTAATAAAAGACAGCTCCCAAAAATATTTATAAGAATTATACACTCCCAAAAATGATGAATTAGAAATAAATATTTAGCTGGATTTTATTATATATATAACATTTAATATTTTATAATATAATTTATAAATTATATATGAATTATTATAAATTTTTAAATGAGTTTAACGTATATTTTAAATGACATACTAAATGTGAACTAATGAAATCTTCAAACAATGGGTTCAAAGATAAAGAATAAGATTTTTTTCATATTCCGCAATAAAAACTTATATATAATAAAACAAAAAAAAAAAAATACAATAAGGTAAATATCTTTTCTTTTTTTTTCTTTTTTTAATTATTTCCTTTATAAGAAAATATATTTTTTAAAAAACAATAATACAACTTTTTTTTTCAGATTGGAATAATTTTGGATATATAATTTTTTTATAATTATTAGTCTCATGGTTAAAAGACGTAACAAAAATAGTTAGACATAACATATTTTTACTGTTAAAAGTATATTTAATAAATTTTAGTTTTTTATATACCTATGGTGATTATACTTCACCTCTAAAATAAATTATTAGTATTATGAATATGTGAAAGAATAAAATAAAAAATAAAGTAACCCTGAAAACAACATATTAATTTCTAAATCATATAATATAGTAAAATATGTTTCTATGCTGCATTATTGCAATGTACATTTCTGTACACTTCACCTTTTTCTTATTTGTTTGTTCAATATGAAATTCTTCTAAATTAACATAATTTCATAAATATTTTATAGAACTTTCACTGATAATATATTTTTTTTTTTTTTTTTATTTTATTAATATTTCTTCTAAATATATATATTTTATTAAAAAAAATGAAAAAGAAAGTGGACAAATTCTAAATCTTTATATTTGGAAATATTGATATATATTAAAGTTAATTAAAAGTACATACATTTCAAAAATTATAATACAAAAGTAAAAAAATCATGTTTTTTCTTGTCCTTAAAATATATTTTTTTTTACAATTAGGGTTACTAATTTGATTTTTTTAATAAATATAGTAGACTATAAACAATGCAAGTTTAAGAATTAATATATAATCGTATAAAATTGTACAAATTATATATTATTCTATTTATTATTATTGCTGTTTTATTGTTATAATAATTAATATGTTTTAGCCGTAAATAATCTTTGTTAACAAATAAATAATATTAATAAAATTAGAATTATACTTAGGAAAACAACTTCAAACATAAAAATTACTTTCTCTAAATGTATATAACAGTGCATTTTTCATAAACACTATGTATTGAATAAACTTTATATTTCAAAATATTAATAAGGATTATATATTTTTTTTATTTAACTTTGAAAGGATTAATAGAAAAATTATTTCACTGAAGAAATGTAATTAAATAATCAAATTATTCATTTTGAATGTGTAAGAATGAATGGGATTTTTGGTATTTTAAAGAAAGCTAATTTTTTTTTATATAATATTTAAGATATAAATAATAAATAATAATTTATTTTTAAAATTACATTTCCTGGTAAATGCTCTAAAATTGAATATATATATTTTATATTTTATTTTTTACTAAATAATAAAAAAAAATTAAAAATAAATAGTAGTATTCTTTATCATTAAAAGGATATATTATATTATTGTTAACTTTTTCCTAATTCCTTATATATTATAAGATTAAAAATTTTTATAATAGATTTAAACATTACGTTATTTTTTTTTATGAAATTTATTACACTTAGAGTGTTAACTGGACTAATTTTAATAATGATATGATATGTTAATATTATTTAAGGTTATTTTTATTTCCCATATATTTTGTGTTATATGTGTATTAATTCTGTACTTTAGAGCGAGATAATATATTTTTTTTAAATAATAAATATTTACTTTGTTTTATAGCGTACTCTTAAAAAATCGTCGAACAAGAAATACAACTGTTATAGAAAATTAGATACAATATTTTATAGATTACTAGTAAATCATAGACAGGATAAAAGTTCAAATGTTAGAGGAATAAAAAGAAGATATACGGGATAATTAAGTAATTGTAGAAAAGGAAAAAATAAAATAAACAGTTAGATAGAAATTTATTATATAATGGTGGAGTAAATATGCAAACTAAGGAAAATAAATCCTGTATATTTGAAACAAAAAATTATTTCCATGTTAAACCAAAAATATTAAAAGAATTTGATTATATGAATTTTCATAAAATCAACATAACATTTAGAGACAAGAAGTACAAAAAAAATAATAAACAATAAATGTGGATTACGATATATACCACTCTAATTATTGTTTACTTGTTGTTGTTATCAAAAAATTTTATCATTGAGTTATAGACCAACATATGGGACGTTCATTTTATTGATAAAAATATTTTGTAATGTGTGTTCAACACCTTTGCGTGATATATTTATGAAATTACCATTAATTTTTTTGTTCACATTTATAGAAAAGGAAACAACTAGGAAACCTTTTCATGTAAGTAATTTTTATTGTATTTTAATATATATTATACCCATCTATATATTATATGTTACACTAATGTAAGCGGTTGTTTTTTACTATAAAAAATTTTAAAAATGTGGAAAAATCAAGTTCAGGAAAAGGTAAAATGAATAATTGCAGATATTTTCAATAGGTAAATCATTCTTATATAGGGAGTAAAATCGGTAAAATTAGTAGTTATGTACTTATTAAGCAAATTTATAATTGCTTATATTTTATAAATTCATCTGCATTTATGTGATTATTTAGATACACAGAGGTAAAAAAAATGTATGTTCTTACCTTTTTTTTGGATTTGAATGTTTTCATGCTTTTAAATGCGTGTCTTAATGTATTATTATTGTTTATTTAAGCATTACGTCTTAATATACTCTTGTTTATATAGATTTTTATAAATAACATATTCATATCCTTTAAAATTAATATATAGTAGGATATTTAATGCAATTTTAGTGACGTTTTATGTTAATTAATATATAAAATATATTAAATGGTGCCTTCTATTTTTTAAGTTGCTCTAGTATAATTAATTATATGACAATACAAAAAAATGTACTATTATTTTTAAATTAAAAATGAATATGCTCTGTTTTGTACTTAATGAAAAGAAGAAAATGTATCATGTTGAATTGCTATATGTAAACATTTATTACCTTTTTTACATGCCGCCATATTAATTCCATATAAAACATTTTATAAAAAATATGCAACTAAATATATTTTTGTAAAAATTTTTAAAATGATTTTTAGATTTTATTTTGTATTATATAAATGTTAAATTATAAATAAATAATAAAATAATATTATTTTAAAATATGGATTATCTTTAACTGTTTACTTTTTTGGGGAATCAAAATCGTTAGTATTAGATAAAGAAATAAATATACTTATACTGTATTATTGTTCTTAATTGTGATTTTAATTTAATTTTATAAAAATTTATTAAATATATATTGTATTAAAAATTTATAAATAAATATGTTATGTATTTATTTTTTATATCATTAAAGAATAAAAATAATGAATTAAATGTACTCATATATTAAATGTCAGTATTCAGAAGTTCTTTTCTTGTATTTTCCGTTTATTTTTAGAATAATTGACTTCTAATTATATCTTATATATTAACAGAAGTAATCATCTTCATTATTTTAAGGAAAATAAATGTATTCTTTAATGCAGTAATATAATTTTGTGTGAACAAATATTTATTTATATGCTCTATTTTTTATGTTTGTCTATAAATATATTAACGAGTAAATATAATTTAAAAGGAATATAATATTATAAAAGGTTTATATTAAAATTTAGTAATTCATAGATATTAATAATAACTTTTTAATTATTATCAAAATAATAAAAAATAACTTTTTTATAGATAATTCTTAAATACATAGCATTGTTTTTAATGGTTATATAAGTTATAACATGATGTATTTTAAAAGATACTCTATTATTTTGTACTTGATTTAATTAAGCAATAGAAGTGCATATGGTTTCCATGCAACAATTTTAAGAGTATCTTTCATTTATTATATATCATTTTTTTTAGGATCGAATGAATATTTTATTATAATATTAATATATTTTATACATGTACTACTTAAATACATTATAAAAAGTACTGATTTGTTAATTAAATAACAAAAGCATGTGTTTGTTATTTTAAAATGGTTCTTCGGATATAATGAACAAGCTACGAATATCATATATGGAAAATTCTGCATGGGAGGTGTTAAAACCTAGCTGATATGAATTTTAATAAAATAATTTATTTTTATTTTTTTCTTCTATTAAACTTAGTTTACCACATTCATATTCTCACTAAATGGACTAATACAAAGAAAAAGGAGAATTAAAAATAATTTAGATGAATGAAACTGTGAATTATTATTATGTAGTAACGAAAATCAAAATATGAATTTAAAGTAACGTTTTTACCATATAACATAATACTCCTTTAAAAATTTATAATTAACGTAAAACGCAGAATATATGTTCATTTTGCAGGGACACATAAAGTAATTTAAATATCATTTATGGATTAATTCAATTAAAGAAGAAAATAAAAAGTAAAATAAACAAAATACAACAATCAGAAGAAAAGAATACAGAAATGATATATATCAGATTTGGAATATATGAAATAGCCTTAAAATATTTTAGTTTTAAAATACATATACAATATAACGTTTATATCTTGAATATATTTTAATTAACTCTACTTGGAATTTGATTATATAAGAGGACATTTGAGAAAAAAAAACAAAAATTAATAAAAATATTCATAGAAAGTGCACAAAGAAATTAAATGGGGCCACGTCAATATTTCTGTATATAAATGTGAATAACAGAAGAGTATGTACAGCTTATTATGATGAATGTGGATACATATGAAAACGTAAAGCATAATGTAAAATGCTTAAAAATAGAATATTATGAATAATATAAATGGAGTAACATTTGTGACTCAGTTTAGTAATAAAAAGAATAAAACGATTTAAAAAAAAAGTAAAAAATATAATTAGATATTACAAAATTAATTACAAAAATGTTATTAAAATACGTGATTCAAATGTATATAACAACGTAGAAGAACTTTTAAAACTATGAGAAATTACACATAGGTAACTTTTATGAAGTAACAAATAATAAGAATTATAAAAAAATATTAAAGTTATTATTATAATATTATTAATACGAAATAATAAAATGTATAATATAATAATAATTCAGAAAAATTCAATAAAAAAAATATATAGAAAAACCCATATTGAAATCTAGCAACTCCTAAAAGATACAATAAATAGGTAATTAAATTTCCCAAATATGGAAAATTAAAAATTTGTTTGATAGTATTCTATAGTAAAACAGTTAATCATCTAATTAATTAACTATAAAGTTTTATTTTATTTATTTAATTTAAATGTAAAATGTTTTCTTATTTGTAGATTTAGTGTAACAGTTAAATTCCATTTATGTATTTTATTTACGCATGTTTTAATTATTCATTACTTTTTTTTAACCTTTCATTTATTTATTAAATTTTTAATAATATATTTTTTATAAAGCAATTTTTTTACTTTTTTCGAATTAAAACTATCCTCTAATGAGAATAATTAATTATTATTAATAAAATTATTCACTATACTCAACAATAACATTCATAGCAGCAATTTTTATTAAATGGAATAAATTTAATTAATAATACAAAGTACATATTTTATATTTGTAAGAGAATAAATAAATATTATAAGAAATAACACAATGCACAATAAGTTAATTTTATATGGTGAGAAAAAAAAATGAATATATTTAATTTTTGTTTACAAGCTCATAAATTTTTTAAATAATTATTTTCTCATAAAAAGCATTATATACATAGATGTATTATTAATTAATATATTAAAAAAGATATTATTCCAAAAAAAATTAAAAGAAAATTTTTTTATCTTACTAGTGTATAATTCATTAGAGGCATATATTAAAAGTTATTATTAATTTTTAGTTCGTGTTACCCTAAATTTTTTTTGAAAATACATATAATAAATCATTAAAAAAATTAATATGAATAATACTTCACAGTACCAAGATATAGTAAACTCAGTACAAGTATTATCTGATTAAATATATTTCACTTGTAAATTTAATTTTAAAAAAATATATGCATAATTATAAAACGATAATTTTCCTCTTTTTTTCGATAATTATGATATGTTTTAGGTGAATGATTAGTTATCATAAGAACATGAAATAATAATGGATATATACGATTTATTCTGTATAAAAAGAGAACTATTAATTACTATTCAATTGTATATTTAATTGGTAAAAATATATTTTCATGTTAGTATGTAACTTACTGATAAAATAAATTTTTTTTCTATTAAATTTTCAAGAATATTTTTTTATGCCAGATGATCTAAAAAAATATATTTATACCCCTTTTTTAACATTTTCAAAATAGTAAATTTTGATATTTATTAAATTAATTTTATTTCTAATAATTTAAAACATATACTAATTATATATATATATATAATATAAAAACAGGTATTTTTGCTATCCTAATATTACAATATTGTGAATGTAATGCAAAATAAAATTTAATTTTAATTTTCCTTAAGAATGTTATAGAGAGAATAAAATATTATTTTTTTTAATTATATAATAAATGGGATATTTTTTATTGAACTATTACATGTACTAATTCTTTTTTTCTTTATATAGAATTGATAAATCATTTATTATAATTAATAATATAAAACATGTTTTTTTCACTTTATAAAATTTCAAATTCCTAATGCACATTAACAAAAAGGTCGTAAAATAAATTATTCATTATTGCAACTACTGAAGGATAATTGATATAATAATACATAAGATATATATTTGAAAATTCGATCCAAGTTATCCATAATAAAGCATATTTAACTATATATATATTTATCTATAAAACATATTTTGAAAACGCAATTGGATCATTTTATGAATATACTAATATATATTGATGTTTATATACTGGATTTTTAGCTGTATTTTTTTTTAATATATATCATTAATAGTACTGTTTATCACTTTTTTAAAAATATATGTTACAATATAATAATTTGACTTGTAATATTTCGTTATATCATGAGCATTATATAGGAAATATTCCATTAATTTTTTTCACTATTAAGAATGTTTATTTCTCGTTATAATGATATAATTATAACAATATATTCCAGAAGTTACGATTAAATCATAGTTCTAAATAATAAATATATATTTCTTTTCTATAATTCATATAAAGTGTACATAGTGTATTATGTTTTATTTTCGAACATATATTGATGTTTACATGCTCATAATAATGATCATTTAATTGATATATTTATAAATAGAATGAGTTCTTTAGAAGATACAGTGTTGGTATAATTTGTACACTTGCAAAAATCATTATAAATAATTATTTTAATATTTTATATCTTATTAAAAAGAATAAAAAAAATTTTAAAAAAAGTCTTTAAATATATATATTGCTTATGTATTCTAATTAATTTTTAGGATGAAATAGTGCAAAAGTTACCTGAATATAAAAAATATGATGAACTTTATAAAAAAGGGAATAAAACCGTAAGTAATTACTGTGAAAGCATTTGTAACAATGAAAATTTATGTAAAGAAACAAAAGAACTCTGTAATACAATTATAGATAAATTAAAAAAGTTTGAAGACAAAGATAAAACAGACATCAATGATAAGGACAATTGTTCTTATTTCATTTATTGGACTCTTGATAAAATAATAGAAAAATTTAGAAGTAAATGTAGCAAGAAATTTGAAGCATGTGATGAAACTAAGCTTAATGGAGAACTTCTTCGGGCATATAAAGATATATTAAATAAAAGTTGTACATTTTATTTTGATGGTAAGTTCAACGAATGGAAAGAAGAAAAGTATTTGTATTATTATATTAAAAGCTATGAACACTTCAATAACAAAAAAGAATTTGTTAGTGGAGAAAAACAAAAATATTGTAAATACCTTAAATATATAGAAAGTATATATGAAAAACATATGACGCAATGTTGTACTTACTTCTATGAGCAGAGATATCAAAGGAACATATGTTCAAATTATTTTAAATGTGATAAAAATTATACCCCATATAAAATATTATCTAAATTAAAATGTGGAAATGTTAGATCTAGTGAATATTGGAAAGATTTAATTAAAGAATTAACCATAGATCGTGCTATTAAAGATAAAAGTCAAGATATATTGAAAAGTTCATTTAATATGTTTATCGAAGATCCATTCTACAAAGTAACGATATTTGGTCTTTTAGTCATAGGAATACTTTTCTCTTTATTCTTATTTTTTAAAGTAAAAAAAAACGTCCAGTTAAAAATATAAATATAATACATATTCGTACATAATTAATATTAATTAAAAAAATATATTTACAAAATAAAATTTTTATGCTTTTTATATATTTATTTTTATATTAGATTACACATAGTACAAAAAATAAAAATAAAGATAAATTTTTGGATCCAGATGGATACTTAGAGAAATATTATTCAGCGAAACATAGAAATATGAATTGGCGAGGCAAAAAAATTCGTTTATCTTATTATGCTGTATGAGACAATTAATTCTAATTTCGCAGGTGTTGTAAAATGACTTTGTGAGGGTATATTAAGATACATATACTTTTTGATATGGAGGTATTTGAATTTCTAAAACAAAAAAATGAATATATAAATGGTATAGAAATTGTTATTCATTTGATCATTATGAACTTATATATATTTATATTTTTTGTGTTATTTTTTTTTTCGCTTTGTTCAAGTACTTATATTAATGAAATAAAATATATTTAATTTTTATTACAGGATATTGTATTTTTATTTTTAAGAATTAATACTTTTTTTGATGCATCATAAAAAATAAAAATATGATAACTATATATTTTTATTTGTTCTGTTGTTCTATGGAACAGTAATTAGTATTATATATTTATTAATATATATAATCGAAATTGTAAAAATTATAATATTATATATATATATTTTTACGTAGTATTATCTAAACTCGTATATACATTTCAAAATTATATATTATTATAGTGAACTATATTGGATACACAATAATTTTTTAAAGTATAATAAAGAAGGAAATGTAATGTATTTCCTAGACGAAGATATTATTGAAATGTTACATTTATTAAATATATAAAGAATATGAATATATATATCATTATGAAGTAGTAATGAATGTGTGTTATGTTAATTCCTTAAGAATATGGTAATAATATTCAATTTGTATTTTATGGGATGAAGTCTACCTCCATACGGTTTCATTATTTTACGCTGTAACATGAATTGAATTATATAAGATTTTTTTAATACAAATTTTTCATTATCAAGAGGGAAGAATAAGAATATAAATATCTAATATTTATTAATTCAAGGTATGGTGAAATTCTATAAATGAATTAATTAAATAGCAAAAAAAAAAAAAAATAAATAAATTAACATAATAATGAGTTCATTAATATATGATTAATCAATGTAGAAGAAATACGTTTTTGTTTATAATGTAAAAAAAAAATTTTATAATATATTCATTTTTCGCTCAATAAAAGAATATACTGTAGAAAACATAAAATTTCCACAAAAAATATATTTTTATTAAGTAAAATTTATTATGAAATTAATTTTTTTATTTAATTACAAACCACTTCAATTCTCAGTATGTTGTTCCTCTGAACAAAATTATTTTAATAAACATAAAACAACTATGTATACAAATTCAAAAAATAGATTGATATAAAGAGGTGTATTATAAATATTAAAAATGTTGTACCTTTGACATTTTATATACATATAGAAATTAAAATTATAAAATAAACAAAAATATAGTAAAATGTAAACTTAATAAAACAAAAAATAAAACAACATTTTCGGAAATAACCCAAAACACGGATATATAGTGTATTTACTTGCATATATAGATAAAAAATATAATAAAAAATAGGAATAATTTAAAAATTTAAATTTTTTTATAACAATAATACCGAATTAATCATATATATAAAACACTAGATATATGAATGATATATTTACATTGGAAATAACAAGATTAATAATAGATGGACTTTTTTGGATAAATGTTAAATATAATTGAAGTTATACATAATACTATGTAGTTTATATGTATATACTGTTAAACATATTAATTTACATTTATATTAATATTACTTCATTCGATTTAAAGGTTTCAAAGAAATTTTACTTAATATAATATCCAAATTAGAGTTTTAAAATACCTTTACATCTTTTGGCAAGTTATTACAACTCTTGTTTATATTTTTCCATACTTTATAGAAAAAATAAAAAACCGTTAATACCCATATTACAATTGCTACTGAAATGATTACTTCTGGATTCTTTGATATAAAACTAATAATAATTATAGTACCTATGATAGGGGTTAAGGCTATTGGAGCAAAAATCTTAAGCGCTACTTTGTTCATACTTTCTACGGGTTTACCTGTAAATTTATTTATCCTTCTATATTCCTTACTTACAATTTTCCCCACATTTTTTTCTTATTATGCATCAATTTTCTTTAAATATTTAAATATCCTTAGTAATTTATCTTTTTTTTCTGTCTTATATCTTTTCATTAGAGATGGTTATCCTCCTGTCTACCTTTTTATCGTTTCAAGATAATCTTTATATTTTAATGAATCATTGGAATTATCAAAATTATCTTTATATTTTAATGAATCAAGTGAATTTCGATAATTTTCATGAACATTATAGTTTAAATTAATGTCTGAATTATTATTATCTGTATATGGTTGTCCATGTAATGATCTGCATATCCTTAAGTCTGATGAATTATTTAGGTTTATTGTTTCGTTGCACAATATTCCAGAGTTAGATTAATAATTAGAGTAAATATATTATATTTAGAAAAATATCCGTATTTACATATAAATAAGAAATTAGTTTTAAAAAGAAAATTAAAACTGATAAGAAATGTATTGAAATTATTGATAAAAGTATTTATCCTACCTCATATTAATACTGACATATCCATATTAAAAGTTCAAATAAGAAATTTTTAATAAAGAAGATAAATTTATTTGTTTTTTCAATAATGTCGAATTCATTTAAAGAAAATAATCCAAATTAATAATAGAATTTTTAACTATATGATTATTCTATAAAATTCTATAGAATATTTGTTATAATTTTTTTCTATTTCTTTCGGTCACTTTAGAATTTAAAACCTTCTAATGTTTTTTAATTATTGAAAATTATATCTTATATTCACATTAAAAAGGGATAAAATATGTATTAAATTAAAATATCATAATAATTTTTCTATATAAAAATATTATTATTTAAGATAATATACTTAGAACAGAGTTTTAGAAAACATTAAACAGTATATAATAATTCCATTTATGACGTGCTGTTCAACTAATTTATTTCATAACATTTATATATATTTATATATTTTTTTTTGAATATTATTAAAATGTTTATCTAATGTTATTTCGAAAATAGATAAGATGCAGTAAAATTATGTATAACATAATAAAAGCAAGTCGTTAAGGATATATCATATAGAATTTTTCTTTTATGCTTAAAATAATAAAAAACATGTTGAATTCACCTAAATTCTTATGTATGGGAATTTTTTTTTTTAATAGCTTGCAATGAGTATAATAACTAGAACAACAACAAACATATATGATAATAATCATTTGATGGAACTTAATTTATATATGCTATATTAAAGACTTGTTTTAATTATGAATGTTTACTATACCGTTAGTTATCAAAAATATATTCTATAAGCATACTTTTGTTGTTACTTTATAGAGATAAATTAATGTTATATTTTCTTTAACATTATAAATATAATTGTATTATGTGATGATATCTTTAATTTCCTATAATATTAGTTCAAAAGTTTTAATAACACAAGAAGTAATTTTAAAAATAAAAGTTTGGATATGTACAAATTTTTTTTTAATATTCTTGTGATTAAAATAAGATGGTATAATTAAAAAAAAAAAAAGAAAAAAAAGAACTAAGGAAACATAATAAATTTATATATTTAAAAATTGATATAATGAAATATATATACATAATTTTTGCTATGTAGTATTAAAATATAAATATTTTTCGAAGATTATTTATATATTAAAATATAACAATATTTCTTGAAATAATAAAAACATATTGGTCTTATAGAATATTTTAGTTATATAAAGAATCAATAATAATTATTTAATTTTTCTCCTGATGCATTTATAATAATCATATATTACTAAGTTTATTTTTACACAAATATATATAAGTACAGGCTGGAAAAATTATTGTTTTTTTAATATATTTGGATGACTAATTATGTAAAAACTGATTCATTTAGAACATTTTCTTTATGTTTTTTTATTATAATATTTTTTAAATATGTAATAAATTCATGTATATATATAATAATATACTTTTTTTGTATGGATAAATTTGTGATAAAATATAAATTCAAGTATATAAAAATTTAATGGAAATATCAAGAATAATTAAAAAATTTAATAATATAAATAAACTCATAATATTTTAATTTAAAATTTTACGATTTTTTGGGTAAATCCTCATGAATGGTTAGTTTGTTACTGTATGAATTAAGCATTATTTTTTTTAAAAACCATAAAATTTATATAAAATAAATTTGTTTACATTGTTTTCTAAGGAAAAAGTTGTTAATTTTTTATAATAATTTTATATTTATACCTTTGTTTAATATTTTCTAGAAAAAATGCGCATTTTTTAATACCAAAATATGAAGATTAAATTGCATTTTGATTCAAGAGCACTTAATTAAGGCCCTAATATAATAAATCATTAATGTGTATAGAGAACACGGGTTATTGTAGTTTCCTTATTTGTGAATTTAATACATATATCATACAAATTACTATATTAAGTTTTATGAAAAAAAATATTTTTCAGAATGCTTAAATTTCTTTGTGATACATTCTGAATATAATTATAAGAAAGATATTAATAAATATTCAATTGAATCTAAATATAATAAAATTTTATATGTAATGAACTCATATAAAAAAAAAATATATATATATATATATATATAATTTATTAATATTTAATTATATTAAATAAAGATATAACATTTTTTATAATTGTCCTTTAGAATTAATTTAACAATGATATTGATGCTTACCAAGTACCCACAAAATGCAAATATATATTATTAGGTAAAAGAGTATCTTAGATTTGAAAAATAACGAGCGAACTTAAGTAAGATGTATCTATATATTTTTCTGTAATTTTGACAATAGAAGTTTTCTAACATAAGGAATGTAATATATTATTATTAATTTAGTTATATATCTGCATTATATATTTATTTATTAAACATATACTATTCCCGTATAAATTAATATAGGAATAATTATAATTAAATTATATTTTTTAAATAGAATATTAATAAATAAAAAATTGATTAATCTTTCTAATATATTATGCGTATCAAAAATTGTTGTTTAGTATGAGGCGTAACATTTTATCTTAATATGAAAGAAAAATATGTTATTATAATTGTAATATATTTTATATTTTATTTTATTAAATTTAAAATGTTATTAAACATACGAAATTTTAACACCTCTTAAGTAAAACATAATATTATATTGTTAAGTATCTATAAAATTTCAATGTTATACTAAATATAAGTTTAATTATATTAATTATCTAGAAAAAATGGAAAAACGTAAAAAGAACTACCTAAGAATTAAAGCATGTATATACTTATATTTAATATATAAAAATTATTTTTTGTTTATATATATATAAACATATGATTTTATTTAATCAACTGTTAATATAATATTATGTAGATATTCTTACAGAAATAAAGATATATGTAAATGGAATATTTTTTAAACAACTATATTTTAATCTTCATATTTCATGCCTTTGTTTTCCTTCTATATCAGTTATTACTTTTCAGTTTTATTCTTTATTCCCTTCCAATATCTCATAAATTAAGAACAGTTTTTCATTAAAAACTGTTTTATTTTAAATGGCATTCTAATATTTTTAGGACGTATACCTACGAACATATAAAATTTTTTTTTTTTTATTTCATCATTTCGTTTGCTTTCTAATCATTAACTGAAGAATTTACATACGAATCTTTTTCTCTTATTCAATTTTCTCTTTCTTGTACAAAACTTTCTGTCCATATATAAGCATGAATTTCCTTGTTTTTACTACTTTTTTAATAGCTGATTTTTGTTTAAATAATATTTTCTTTTATATTTGAATTTCTATATAACTTTTCTTTTGTCTTCCGTTCATTTATGGAAGTGTTTAAATATGATTATCTATTTTCTATATACTCCTTTTTTTTGAACTATTCTATTACCATAATAAATACAAGTATACATAGTTTTGCTAATAATTTGTTTTTTAATATATTTATATAATTTTTCAGATTATTTTTCGTGTTCCAATTTTCCTAAGTTTATTAGTGATACATAATTTAGGGTTTCTTCGTTTGCATATTCTTGTGAATCATTTTGCAATTCCTCTGTTTCTGAGTAAATCGATCCTCTTCCAAATATGATTCTATAACCATAAGCTTTGTTGATATCCGGTGTCTCCATATATCTTTTTCTTTTTCTAAAAGCGGTATATTCTGAATTCCATTAGAATATTTCTTTTTTTAATTCTTCTAATTTTTTGCGTAATTTTGTTTTTTTTCATTGAACTTTTCAAATTATTGAACCATTCTTCTTATTTAAATTTCTGATAAAGATTTCTATGTCTTTATACCCGTTTACTCCATAGAATTTTTTGTTATTCAGTATGATTGCTACGTTTAGTTTTTTAGATTATATGTTCATCAACTATTATATTAGGATATATTTTTAATTCTTCTTTTGTGTTCTCTTCTGGACATATTTTTGAAAATGGTCCTTTGTTATTTTTCCCATTCTACATTTCTGAATTCTTTGAGTATTTCCATATGTACTTCTACGCTAATTTTGGATCTATCCTTTTTCGGTTAGAGATTTTACATTTTTTCTCATGATATGTTGGTCTATTTTTATTTATTTTGTGATATATTCATAATCATATATTTGGTGTTTTAAATGAACATGTATAAAAAGTTCTATTGTTTTGTCAGAATATGAAGATACTAATATTCTCTATAATTTTACTTGTCTTCTATTTATCTTTTTTTTTTCGTAGATTTCCTATTAACGTGTATTAATATGTAAAAAAAAAGAGATATATTAAACTCATTATTGTGGTAGTTAAATGTTTGTCTTTTTTTTAATACTTAAATTTTATTTTATCTTTAGAAAAAGGGAAAATATAATAACTACATAGCTTATTAAAAGAGGTAATACTTATGTAATACGAGGAAGTTTAGTTAAACCTGTATTTATATTTTAAATATATATATTTTATATTGTAGTTATTTCAAATATAGAAAAAAAAGTAGCAATAGTTGCATCTGGATTTATATGGAGATCAGAAAAATCACGAGCATTAGAAAAAGCATGAAAAGATTAATCGGTAATTGGTATTTTTGGGGATAATAAAGATGTTCAAGTAAAATTAGTTCATTTTTGTATTTTA
Organism: Plasmodium malariae; assembly: GCF_900090045.1. Taxonomy (NCBI): domain Eukaryota; phylum Apicomplexa; class Aconoidasida; order Haemosporida; family Plasmodiidae; genus Plasmodium; species Plasmodium malariae. Next base: position 160,546 of record NW_021638312.1, read on the forward strand.
ACTTGATATTGTATTATTTCTTGTGTATTTTCAGGACTTTTAGAAATTTGTTATGTTTCACTATGTGTGACACGTACCTCTTCGCTTTTTTTAATTCCGATATTCATAGTTGAACCTTGAGGTAATATTAGTGTTTTATGTTGACCTTCCAGTTCATTTGGATGATGTATTTCTGGGGTAGACTTCTGTTGAGATGTTGTTAATGGTTATTTTGACTTCGAACATTCCTCTTTTTTTTCAAATATGGATATATTATGTGTCAGTGATGTCTTGTTTACACAACGTTCAAGAAAATTTTCAAATAATTTATGTTAAATTAAATTGATTACGTCTGTTGGAAATTAGATTTTTGGATGTCCACTTCTGGAAGTGGTTTCAATAAGGCTTCTCTTATTCTTGAAATATTTTTCCCTTCACTCCTAACATGTACTCTTACAAATAGAATTACTACTACAATTATTTGAAATTTTATATTGCTTTTTTAAGAGGCCATTTTTTTTGGAGTACTCTATTTTTTTTTCATAGAAATCATTTACCTGATATTTTAATTCAAAAAGATCGCTATCATTCTTATACATAATTATAGGACATACGCCGTCTTTTTAGCTGTTCATAACGATGTTCTAACAGATTTCTTAATTCTTATTCCAAATTATTTTGTTAAATATATTATTGTACATATTTTTTCTTAATTACATGATTCGTTAGCGCTAAGCACCTTTTTCTAAATTTTTTTTTTTCCATCTCTTCCTTTAAGGAAATTATTGCATTTATGATATACTTTCCAATATTTTTAAATTCTTGTAGGTTAATTAATTAACCTGCTCCAAAACTTAGCCCACTCATATTAGAGATTAAAAAATATTGTTAGGAATCAATTAATCATTACTTTTTATGTTTTAATATCACTAGTTTTTCCATATATAAACAAATTATATATAATTGGGGGAACGTTAAAAAACGATAAAATTTACCCATTTCTCAGTGGTACTAAATTATTAATTTAGATAGTTTTAAATATGTACATGAATGAGAAATACGAATCTATATATTTTTATTTATCCACAAAGTAACTTTAAATTAATGAATATTAATTATCGTATGTTATAGAATTATGAAGTACAAGATAATTTATATGAGAACTATTAGAAAATTGAATACATTAATATTTATTTTATCTCTTTCTAATGATTTTATAACTTAAAGATATCACCATAGGAAATATGATCTACTTATATTTTTATATTAAATTACTGTTAACTATATATATTTATATAATATTCATACTCTCTCTGTAAAAAAAAAGTTAAATATCTAAAATTATAATATTACATATAAAAAACATTAATAAGTAAAATAGAAGTTTTTGTATAAAATTATTAGAATTAATTATAGATATATTTTATTTTTTGTTTTACTTTTGCTACTTATTTTTTATAGGCCATTATAGTGTTTTATTTAGTTTGTTAACAGTTTTTTGTAGTTATTACATTTTAGCTAGAAATAAAAATTAACGTTATAAAAAATATACTAAATGGTTATAGTTGGAGAAAATACATACGATTAATATATACAGATGACTTTTAATATTATATATATGAAATACCTAAAAATTAATTATTTATAATATACATGTTACTAAATAGTTTTAAAATTATATATATTATTATATGTGTATGTTCTTTTGTATGTGTTCATTACACTTTGGCGTATGAATTATTTAACTTGGACTAAGCTTTAACCAATAAAATGTATAATTAGGAATATTAATTAATTAAAATTATTTTGGATACCAAAAATATGGAAAATTATTATAGTATATTATTTCAGAATTAATTAAAACTTATAATTAAAAAATGTAGAATAAATTATAACTTTTCAATAAGAAATTATAATATAATAATACCATGTAAATATAGTAATATATTACATTATTTAATACAAAATATAATGAAATATCACAATAGTTTTTCTGTAATTATTAATATATATATTAGAATATATTGGTTTAAACGACGTTATTTATTTTGTTTTTTTTACTTCATTTGACAACTATATGAATATGTATGTTTAACACTATATATAAATATTTATATGGTCTTTAAAACTGAAAAAAGGATGAATTAACTTATAATACCTTTTAAGATATTAATTAATAAATGAAATTACTAAACAGTTTAAACATCATATCAATATCATAAGTTATTCTATTATAATGTAAATAAGTTACTTCAAATTCTAACATTTATTTTGAAATGAATTAATAATATATAAAGAACGGTTATGAAATTAAATGAAAAAAAGGAAATATTAATTTATAATAATTTTTTTTAGATAATTAATTTACCCCAAATGTTAATTCTTTCTATTTATGTATAATAAATCTGCTATGTTAAAAAATTATTGGTGTAATATTCTTTTACTATTTATATATACCTCTATTCACATTTTTTCGTCTATCCTTTCTTTTTATTTTAGTCTCTTACTTTTTATCCCACTTTTATTTATAAATAGTTGCATAATAATAATATATAAGGGGATACATATATAAATATTTTATCATTTTTTAAGACATTATATATTTAATTGTTTTATTTGAATATATTGTATTTATGGTAAGAATAATACATAAAAAATATATAATATATAATATATAATAGAAGTTGAACGTGTAGTTAAAAAAAAAAAAAAAATTATTTTCTCAAATACATGAATGAATATTGGTAGAAATTAATAATAGTTTACAAATATACATATAACAATATTTATGTTTTTTGTTTTGTTTTAATATATGCTGTACAGTATATTTTTATATAACAAAGCTCAATTTGATATAGATAATTATTTGATTTTTATATTTTAATGTACATTATATAATTGTTCTATGAAGCTTTTTTGAAGAAACATGCTGTAAATATTTTTTAAACATTATGTTCATATATATAAAATTTTTATTTATATATATGAAACTTAAGTGTGATTGAATTGTAAATATAATACTATAAAAAATAAAAGTTTTAAAAATTGAACGAGAACTGCTATCAAATAAATGTTAATTATAATTGTGATGTTTAAAAATTTTGATATACTAATTTATTAGTAAAAAATACAAATACAAAATTCATTTTATCATTTAAAGTATATGAAAGTAGTACTTCATTTTATGATACATTAGGTATTCCCATATATTTCATATTATTATTTTTTTTTTATTAAAATAATTGAAAATAGGTACATAAAAAAAAGTGAATGCTTTAAATTGTTTGGTTAAAAAGGTATTAAAAAGAATTTTAATTTAATATCGTGAACAGGTAAAAAGATAACTGATTAAATTCACTCATATTTACAATAAAGTAAAAATATAAGTGATTAATAATATTAAAATTACCTCATATAAAAATATAAATAATATCATTTTTATTAATTCCATCTAATGTAATAATGAAAAAGCATTATGATATTTTTTAATTAATATATATACTTTATTGACATTTTTTTATTTCATTATATTTCATAATAAATGATGTAAATAATACATAAAATAAGTAAATATATCGCATATGCAAGAATAAATAGCTTTTCTATATATTTAAGATAAATATTTATTCTAAACATTTTTATTTCTTTTTTACGTGAAATGTTGAAACATGCAACACAATGATGTTATAATATTTTAATAATTTGAATACCTGGAATTAAATAAATATTTTCGGTAATGTAATTTTTAATAAAACATTTAGTGTGTTTTATATACGTAATAAAATAAGTAAAATGATATATTTTTCAATATACTATATATAATAAACTTATGGATATGTTATATAAATAATGGGAATATTCAGTTATGTAAAACATTATCATAAGTTTTATATGTCATGATAAAACAAATTTATGATTATTGGTGTAATTATGTTTATTAATAATTTCATTATTATATTGCTGATAATTAAATGATATTTTATTTTATATTACACTTCTTTCTATAAAATTTGTACATGTACTGATAAAATAAAAAAAGTTACTAATTTATTTGCAATATTATTAAGTTAAATAAAGTGATTTATTATTATATTATTATTGTATAAATTAACTAAACATAATTAATAACAGTACCTTACTTTTTTGAACTGGTATTCTACGTATGAAAAAGTTAATATCCAAATTTTATAATATATAAATTATTTTAGTTATAACATATATATAAATAACAAATAAAAAAGGAAAAAGAGAAAAAAATATAAAAAATGCACTAATAAATTTAAGTTATTAGGTATAGGTAGAAATGGAATTATGTAAAAAAATATTAAATGAACAAAGGTAATTTTTATAATTACATGATTTTATTAAAATATTCCTGCGAAATCCTACCAAGGAGATCTTTATTTTCATTTAGATTTAATTATATTTTTCGTTATTCTTCTTTATAATTCCTTGAACACATATGTGTAAAATCATTTTTTTTTTAATTTTCTGTTTTATTATTATAAGGAAATCTTCGTATAGTTGCATTTAGTGTCATAATAGTTGTATTAATGAATATAAATATTAAAAAATTTTAGCTTTTCAAAATTTACTAACATTTATTCATTATTTTCTATATTTTGATTTATATTTTTTTCTTTATTTTTGTATACATATGAGATGATTCCTACTTTCTGTATATTTGTTAATGATAATAGATAACATATATCTTTAGTTCTTTCATATTATATGTAAAATTACACAAATTTTCTGTGCTTACCTATTTTTTAATGTGGAATCTTTTCTACATAGTTATAAATAATTACTATACACGTTTAATTTTTCATTTATAGATTGTGAACACTATATATTTATTTTTTGTATTATTTGAATTCCATTCTTTTTTTTATATTTTTCCTTCTACTAAATATAAGTACCTGCACGATCTCCTCATATGAGAATATAAATATGATTTTACCAAATCATTTTACCTTTTATTTAAAATATAAAAATATAGTTTCACCTAGAATAATACGAAAAACGTAATCCCTTATCTCCGACTTTCCTTTTAACCGATTTTGGAGCACGGATTATAAAATGCCGCATATGCGGATCATCATAATAATCATTAATTCTTTTTTTCCTTGATACCTTTTTATGAAAACTTCTTCCAAAGGGAGTAAACTAATATAAAATTGAATAAAAAAAAACATACATAATTTATTTATTTTATAATTGTAAAATTTTGTGCATATTAAAAATAGTAAATAAAAACATTTAAAATTTTGCTGGGAATTCAAATTTACTTTATAATAAATGAAAATGGTGGAAAATATTCCCACTATCAACGTAAATGCGATACCAACACGGAATACATTATTTTTGAATATACTAGAATAAATACTATTATTGTCGAATGAGATATAAGCTCTCGTTTTTTCGGGGTGATATGTATTCAGCTTTAATCCAATAGTTCCTGTTTCTCGTACACTTGGTTCCCTGCATTTTCCTAATACATCTTTTACAAATCCTGGTATTGGACAATCTGCTTTTCCTCTGATTGATTGAGGTACTCTTAGAGTTAATATCTTTGGCGAGGGTGAATGTCTTTGTTGTTCTGAGTTTTCGTTTGATCCTGTGTTTTGACTTTGTAATTTGGTATCCTCTAAAGTTCTTGTTCCTCCACTGGTGGTAAAAGTAACATGGTCGGGTGGAGGTTGAGAAAACGGGGTATATTCCATACTAAGAGATTTATGAGATGCTGGAAGCACGTCACATTTAAGTTTTCCACCTTCAAGTTTGGTAATTTCAGGATTGTCACCATTAATATATGTACACCTAAAAAAATAATTTGAATCTATAAAGTCTTTTTGGGAACCAGCAGTCATATTTGGAATAACAGTTGTTGAAGGTTTCTCTAATTGTTTTAAGATATCGCATTTTTTATTTCCCTTATCCTCTAATGACTTCAGTAGTGTTTTAGGATCAAACTCACTGTTACATTTAAAGTAGTCGTAACAATCGGACCAAAATGGATCTTTACAGCATTCATTATTATTTTTATGCGTCTTATATAGTTTACTAATATTAGAAAGATATTCCTTGTATTTTTTAAATGTAACACGTTGACAAGATGCGTAAGTTTTAATAGAATCATAATTTTCAAAGTAATCAAACAAATATTTTTCTTCCACCTTCTTATTTAATCCTTGTAAAAAGTCACCTTGAAGGTTATCTTGACAGCTATGTACATAATAAGCTGTATTTATACTATTTTTCGCTTTTAAGAATGTTTCAATATGAGATTTATATTCATCATTTTTCAACTTACTTTCAAAAATTGTCTTTATTTTGTAATATAACCAATAGGTGTAGTGTAAACAATTATATATATATTTTCTTTCATTTTTCCTTCTTGATAAATTCTCTGCATTTCTGGCAATTTGAATACAAAGATCATAACTCCCTTCTTTACCATTATTATTTATTTCCTTGAAAGATTTACAGTATTCGTCATACGAGCCTTTATTTGCTTGTTTATTTAATTCATTATATATATTGCTTGATGGAGATCCTTCTAAAATTTGATTCTGAACATTAAGAAGAAAAAATGAATTATATTACTTATATTTAATTTTAAGGAGTTAATTTATATTGAATTTGAGTAAAATAAATTATTAACAATTTTATTTATTGAATGTAAAATGGTACCAATTCTTGTTCAGTCAAATTTTCCATTTTATTTTGGGATAAGCAAAATAAAAAAAAATACCATTTTTGTTAGTGTAAAATTAACTCTATATGGAAAATAAAAGCAAAATTTTCATTCGTATATTATATATTTATAAATATATATTCTTCGATATATATAAATATATGCTTATGATAAATCTTCGTTAATTATGCTTAAGATTAAAAATCCGTTGTACTATTAATAAAAATAAAGGGAAAAAAAGAAAAGTTTTTAATTTTTAAAAAGAAAATAAAAAAAATAAGTAAGATATGTTACAAGCAAATTAAAATAATTATTAAGAAAAATATTAATCTGAGATATACTAATTTATAGAAGTAAAATATTATTCTATTAATATATTACATATTAGAATTATTCGTATGTGTACTTCTCTTAATGTGCATTAATTGTAATTTCTAGTGGAATAAGTACTTATACATTTTATTGAATAATACATTTTTTATATGTATAAAATATGAACATATTTATGCTTTTTTTATTATGAATATATATATGGATATAATGTTTTTAACTACATTTATATATTTATTCTGTAAAAGCATTTGTGGTGGTTATTGAATTATAGGTTTGTTTTTATAAAAGTTAACAAAATTAATATTACAAAAAAGTTTATTCATATAAATGTGACAATACTAATTAATTTTGATTGTATTTATTAAAAAATAAATGGATTTAATTACGATAAAAAGTTAGTATGTGGAAATTTATAACAATTATAATTGAATTATTTAAAAATTTTTTTTCCATTTTATTATAGCAATATGGTTCCCTCCGTTTTTCTACATTTCAGAGGATAATATTCTATTATTTTATTTTTTTTTGTTTTTTATATTTCATTTAATTTTTCATTATATTCTAAATAATATTCCTTTTATAATATATTTTTATTAATTTTTTCAAATTGAATTACCTCATCATAAAAGTAATTAATTATTACAATTAAAATTAATTTATTATAGAAAATAATAATATTATCAGTAACTAATTTTATTAATTAGAATAAATTTAAATAATAATACAGGGGACATATTAAGTATCTTTAAGGTCACGAGTAATCATAATATGAAATAACAATATGAGTAATAAGATTTAACAATTGATAAAAAGGGGGTATTCATTATTTTTAGTTTATAAATTCATTCTTTTATTATTTAATTGTTCACTCTTAATATATATTTTGTATATTAATACAAAAACAAATTTTTATTATATGAATAATGACATTTAAAAAAAAAAAAAAGTAAAATATTATAAAAATACTTTCATCATACCAATTATTCATTAGAAAAAGAATTTATTTATTAGAATATATTAAAAAGTATATTTAATTTTTATTTTCTTATATCCTGAGAATTGTCAAAAAAAAATAGTATATTTTTTAATAAATTAATAAAAATAATATATAATAATGCCATAACGCATTAAAAACAGTGATACTGTCACACTATGATTGCAGATATTCCATTTCAATATGCATAATTAAAAAAATATATGAATAAATATGTAAAAATTCTTTTAATTTTTTCAATAGTTATTAATATATCTTAAATGAAATATTATTAATTAGAGTATAAATAAAAATTACATAATAATGGATATAAATAACTTGCTTTATATAAAGGAAATATTAATTACCATTTTAATATATATATAATTGATGATGATATATTTTTGTACTAAATATATGGTTTACAATTAAATTCATTTTACTTCGTATTAAACTTTCAAGAATACTTTTTTATGTTAAATATCAAAAAAAGTATTTTATTATTCTTTCATAAAATTATTAAAATTATGAATTTATACATTCATAAAATAATTTAATTCCAATAAATTTAGAACACAAAATAAAATTATTTATACATATATATATATGAGAATTTTTATATTTCCATCCCTGTATATCACATTCGTATTAATGTAACATTCAAATAGATAAAACTAAAACTTTTCTGAAGAATAGTGTAAAAAAACACATGATTTTCTTTAATCACATAATAAATGAGATTTTTTATATTGAACAATTATAAAAAAATTATATTTTATTTATCAAATATAATGTGTAATTCATGTATTATATTAAAAAATATGCAATATTTATCATTTATTTTTTTTTTTTAATTTTAAAATTTCAATACTTATTGACATGAAAAAAATAAATTAAATTATATATTATTATAATTACTATAGAAATAAATTATAATTTATAAAATATATATTTGGACATACGACACATGTTATTCATAATAAAGTAAATTTAATAATATACATGATTATATATAAAAATTATTTTCAAAATGAAAATGGATAATATTATAAACATATTAATATAAAATGAGCTGTATATATATGAAAATTATATATATTTTTTGTTTCTATGTATCTCTAAAAGAATTTTGCATTTTTATAAAATTAAAATTTAAAAGATAATAACTTTTCATATTAAATTATGTGTTTTACGTGTTCTAGATTACAAATATTAATTTTATTTTCTCAATATTATGAATGTTAGCTATTATATTGTGATTATACAATTATAATAATAAAATCTAAAATTTTATAATTAATATATAATTCTCACAAATATATATTTACTTTCTATAACACATATGAATTATAAATAATATACCAATGCATTATGTTATATTATCTTATATATATATATATTTTTTTTTTCATAATAATGATCATTTAATTGATATACTTCAAAAAGGAATGAGTTTTATAGGAGAAGATATTTTGTTATATTTTAAATATTAATTAAATTCATTATTAATTAAATTAATTAACATTTTATGTCCCATTTAATATGACATAGTTTTTTCTAAGGATAATTTTTAGTATAAATAAGATTAATTTCTTCTTATTTTAAGGAAGAAATATTAAATGAGCTACCTGAATACAAACAGTATGAGAAATTAATAAGAATAATGTTTAAACTTCAAATGAAAAATGTTGTAAAGGAGTTTGTACTTCTGTAGATCATTGTATCGAAATTAAAGCAGTTTTAAAGGGGTTGTAAATAATTTAAGTAGTTTTAAATGTAGCAATGAATAAATTAGTCATCATGATTTCTACTGTTATTTTAATTGTTGAGCATATAATCAAATAAAATAAACATTTAGTTCCATATATAATAACAATTTTGAAGTATTCAGTAATTATAATTTTAATAACATATTTGTGAATGCAAATTGTGATATAGTAGATAAAAATTGTTTATTTTATATGAATGGTATTTTTCATGAACGGAAAAAAGAAAAATATTTATACTTTTACTTTAAAAACAAAGATTATATTGAAAAAAAATGGTAAAATCCATGAGCAATAAAAGAACTAAAAATAACTTAAGAAGATGAAAAATATATGTGAAATCCGTATAAGGAAACGTTGTATTTGTTTTATAAGAGAGGAAAACCATAAGAATATGTACACAATATATTTTAAATGTGATCATCAGTATAAACCATATAATCTTTTACCAAAAATTATATTGAGAATATAGTTTATCTAGTAAATATTCATAAAAACTAATTTAAGTATTAACTATTGACAATTATGTTAAAAATAAAGGTTTTAATCTAATGAAAAAATTATTTAATAATTTAATATATTGTCCCTCCTATAAAGCAGCACTACTGGGTTTATTGTTATAGGAATACTTTTCATATTATTAATATTTTATAAAGTAAATATTATTTCTATTTTAAGATATAAATATGTTATACATGTCTATACAATATACATTAAAAAATATAATTTAGAAATAAAAATTTTATGTTTGCTATACATTTATTTTTATGTTAGTTTTTTCTCGCTATGTAAAAAATAAAAATAATAATATGTTTTTGAATGCAACTTGATTCTTAGATTTTGTGATGAAAAACATAGAAATATAAATTGGAAAGGTAGGAAAATTAGTTTGTCTCATAATTCTGTTTAAAACAATTTGTTCTAATTTCACTTATGTTATAAAATGCTTTGTGAAAGCAATATTAAGATATATATAAAACTTGTCCTGGAAGTTATTGAATTAAATTAAACAAAAAAATGAATAAATATAAGGTATAAAAATTGTAATTGATTATTTTAACGTTATACATTATACTTAAATTTGTATATTTTAGTACTATTATTATTTTTCTGTAGTTATAATTAAGAAATAAAATATCCTTAATTTATATAGTAGTGAAATGTATTGTTTTTAGCAATAAATTCTTATTTAAATGTATCATAAAACGTAAAAATATGATAGATATATATATATTTGTCTCTTTTGTTTAGTTATTAATAAAATATTCCTATAAATATATATAGTCGAAATTGTAAAAGTTATAATATATTACATATCTTTGTTTTAAATATTTATAACTTTCATCTATTAATCTAAAAATTATGTATAATTAGAAATAATATTAAGTACATAATGATCTTATAATGCATAATAATAAAACGTGCATGGAGTTTTATAGTATACGAAAAAATTATTAAAATGATATATTAATAAAATATAAAAATCTATTTCTTTCTAAATTGGTAAAAATAAATATGTATAAATGATTAGCTAAAAAAATTATAAAATTTTCCAATTTGCATTTTACGGGAGGGAATATAAGTGCATATAGTTAAAACATTTTATATAATAATTAAATTAAAGTACACTAGAATCTTTTAATAAAAAATCTTTTTGAAGGGTAAAGTATAAGTATATACATATCTAATATTTATCATTTCAAGATAAGTTGTAGATCTATTATTATATGAGTTAAACAGATAAAATTGAAAAATGTATCTTTTTAAAATCTAAAGAGCGAAATATATTGAGAATTATATAACAACTGGAATAGAATTTTATTATCTCTGAACAATAAATATCATCAATATGAAATTAACATATTTGTGGGTGAATAATTTGTAATTTAAAATTATATTTGCTTATATTTTTATTTATTGTATAAAGTTCTAATTCTATATGTAGTTAATAAATAAAAGGAATTTATTATATATAAGTTGAGTACAGGATATTATTTTTGAAAAAAAAAAAAAAAAGTAACATTTACAAAAATAGGAACATTTCTAAATTAGGAGTGGAAAAAAGTAAAATTTATGCTAATTTTACGTTGAAAATATATGAAGCATAATAGCATGCATTAAACTAATCTCTTTTTTTTCTAAAATAGTACTTTTACATGTTCACCATATTCAGTGAATTCCATTAGAATTATTTGTACATTCCATATAGACGATATTAAAATAAAATTATTAAAAAAAATACGGTCAACTTCTGCATGATATGTCATTCGATATTAAATTTATTCTAAGGTTTTATGTTTTCTGTCTATGTATATATATATATATTCTTGTATAGTTTAATTTATTGTTTAATCATCTTATATATACAGTAAGTCCAAACAAATGTTTTAAATAATAATGTGGAAGTTGTATAGATAAAAAGGAATTATATTATGAAATGTTATGCATTTGTTGTTTTTTCATTATCTTACGAATATTATTCATTATTAAGTTTTATATCCTGCCTAAAATGTAAGCTAAAACAAAATTAACTGTAAGTTACAAGTAAATGTAATGGAAATATTACATTTTTAATTATACTTATAGATTACTATAACTGGATTGTTGTATACATAAATAATTAATAAAAATTTCACATTTTCTTGGTCTTTTTTTGTTTTTAGTAATCATTCTTATATGGAAGGCACATATAGAATAATTTCAATCATATTAATGTTAACAACCAGATAACATTAACAATAATAGAAAAAAAAAAATATATGAAATATATATATATATATATAGATAATTCTATTATTTTTATTATACATTAATATTATATAGTTTTGTGCATTACATATAAAAAATGTAACTTGTACAAAAAGTCTTAACAAAATAAATAATATATAAAATTACATATGAAAAAAATAATATAAAACACGAAAAGGATAAAACATTAACTGAGTTCATATAAATGTACCTACTTAATAAATGAAAGTGATAAGTCTTTTTTGTTTATGGTATAAAAGAAGTAATGCTATGCTTTAATCATTTTTTCCAGAAACCAAAATAAATCATTCGAAAAAATTAAAATAGTAAAATAAACAGTATATCTATTGATTAGAAATTATTGAGATATTAGTCTTTACATATAACTAAAACATTTTGGCATCTATTAAGCTATTTATATCAATATAATTATCCTCATTAATATGTAACACACATGTATACAAACACAATAAATAAATTTACATAATGAGGATAAATGTAAAACCTAATAAAGTTATATATTTATAAATTTTATATATATAGTAGAGCACAAATAAAAAAATAAACATAAAAACAATAAAAAAATCAATTAAATAATTTGTAAAAATACAACTTTTCGGAAATAACTAAAACGATCTTACATAAAAGATTTTTCAACATATATAAATGAAAAAAAAAAAATAAAATAAAATAAAATTATGCATATTTTCTTATAGAAGTCAACAAATACTAAGTATATACATAAACCTAAAATTCATAAGTCAACTATTTGAACTAGGTAATATATGAGTAACACAGAGTAAATTTTTTTTATATAATAACTAAAAAGTATATAATTAATGTATCACATATATAATAGGAGCTTTATATACTCTTAAATATATAAAATTTCATTGGCATTATAGTACCTGTATTCAATGTAAATATTTTAAGGGATAATTCTATAATATAAATCTAAGGAATCTTCAGAAATTTTCTTATACTAATTTAAATTGTTATGATTAGACTTATTTAACCGATTATTTTTCATCTTTACCTAGATTTATAAAGGAAATGCTAAGTACGCTTATAGTACATGCGTAAGTAATAAAGTTCCATATAATACTTTCGATAAAAGTTTAATTGCTACATAATTTTTTGCTATAAGTGCATTATGATACTTACGAATACTTCTAATTTTTTTGTTTGATGTATCTTCCAACGTAATGTTCATTTCGTTTTTAATATATGGTGGTTTTCGTACTTCTTTACAATTTGAGGATGATTCATCAACTTCGCTTGAAATATATTCTTTGTTTCGATACGGTTTTTCTAAATATTTAAGATCTGTTTTATAAAAATTACCATCATTAAATAAAATATATTATTTTTCAAATTATCCTTTGAAACTTATTCTTGAAGGCGTTTCAAATTATCCGTATATGTTAAAGTTGGTTCGCATAATAATATTGTTGCTCTTACAACAAACGTATTACTTAAGTTGATTTTCTTAATAGATAATTTTCCTAATATATTTTTCTAAAAATTGTGGTAAATATTTAAAAAAATATCAATGTTTCCATGTAAATAAAGTATTAGTTTTAAAATAAAAATGTAATGCTACAGAAGTTGCATAAAAATTATTGCATATAATAATTATCCAACCTCCTATAAATACTGACATAAAGATATTAAAAAGGAAAAGGAAAAAATTCTAACGAAGAAGAAAAATTTATTTATTTGTTCCATAATGTCTAATTTATTATGGGATAACAAAACTTTTGTGATAATAAAAATATTAGAATTATAATTTTTTCGGTAATAATCGATAGAAGATATATAGTAATTTTTTTTTATTGTTTCCTATTACTTTAAAATTTAAAACTACTTTGTTCTCTTAAGTTCATAATAATTATAATATGTATTAAAATGCAGTAGTATAGGAAAAGCATTAAATAAAAGTATTTTTAAAAAAATCCTATATAAATATTTTATTAATGAAAATAATATAGTAGTACTTAAAAAAAAAATATATAATAATTGTGTAATTACAATTAAGTAGTCTCTAAGTGATTTACTTCAAAACAATTCATGTATTATGTACAAATATTATTAAATATCCTTTTTAGTTTATTCATTAGAATTAATAAAATGTAATAAAATTACATAACATCACGTATATAAGTTAGACTTTGGCATAATATCATTTAAAATATCTCTTTTACCACTAAAATAATGAGAAATAAATTAAAAACTTTTGAAGTTTGATAAACAAATTTTTTTTTAATTAATTTGTAATTAACATAATAATTTGAATAAAAATATATATATATATAATAATAATAATAAATTAAATAAATTTGGTTGATACACAAAGAGTAGATACAATATTAACATAAATATATATTTTATGAAAAAATATTTAATGACCTATTAATAATAAAATATATATATCATTTGAGGTTACCTTTATTGTTATATTATGTAAGAAAAATTGAAGTTTTATTTTTCTAAATAATATAAAATATAATTTTACATATATTTCCTCGAAATATATTGGCTTTAATATTAATTAAAAAATGCAAATAATACATTGTATGATATAATATTAAAAATATTGACTTGAACAAAAGTTTTATTTTTTAATTTCTGCTATAAAAAAAAGAAATTATAAAAAAAAAAAAAAATAAATTAATATAATTTAATAAATGTATAAATGATAAAAATGTTATAAAGTATTATATGCGTATAATTAAATTAAACTTTAGTAATTCTCTAAAGTGATATATTTTTATCCGTATTAAATTATCTAATAAGAAAATTCATCTAACTACTCAATAAAATGGCTTCATTAGGATAAAGTAATGAAATGAAGGTTATTACTAACTAAAAGGCATCAACTTTATAAGTAATAAAGAATTGGTAGTTAATATTATATACATTATTTTTACAATATGTTATTAAAATGTTATTAACTATTTTTCAGATTACATTAAAAATATTACAAATTAATAAAATTTAATAAAACAGTATAAAAATATTTCAGGTTTATCAATTTTTTTTCTGTGTTTTATATATATAAAAAAAATGTTCAAATTTGTTCTTAACACTTAATATGTTTATAACATATCATAAATTACTACTTTTAATTACCTTCATTTTTACTTATATATATTTGCAAGTTTTAAAAAAATTTTATTTTCTAAAAACTGTAAAGTAGTTTAGTATGAAAATTTTTTTTCATATAATTTTATAATGAAAAATTGTTAGCCATTTAAAACATATTTATATATTTAAGTATATCTGTGTATAATATTTATTGGCTATTTTTACAAGTCAAAATTATAAAAACGTAGTCTTTTCTTGAATTTTGATTTAGGGGATTTTATTTTAAATATGATATAACAAATCATTAATGAAGATTAATTATAACTTAAGTTAAATTATTTATGAATTTTTATATATATTAAACAAAAATTAGTATGTTAGATTATATGAAAAAAATACGATATTAATTAATGTATATTTTTATATATAATACATTTGAGCGTAATAATGAATAAGAAATTAATATATATTCAAACAAAAATAAATGTGATAATTATTTGGGTGTAATAATCTCATAAAATAAAAAAAAATTATGCATATATAACAAAAGTATTAACAGTTTATATTTTAAATAATATTACTCATAGGATGATGAGGTGAATGAATACATAATGATTTTATTTTTAAAAATTTTTATGCAATCAAAAAATAAGATATTAAAAAATTATTATATGAAGAAATATATAATGCCCATTGTTCGATACTTCTAGATCGACACTAATGTGTTCATTTATAAGCACTTATATTAATTATCATATATATCTAATATAAATAATCTTCATAATATATAGACGAGCTATATTTATTAGAAATATAATATACATATAATGAAATTAATTATCGTCGTGATTTTAAGTAATTTATAAAATGTGTATAGAAAAAGAAAAAGTATAACTTATTATATATAAAAGACAAATTTAACAGAAATACTAAAAGAATAATAATATTGTTCTTTATTTTTCTGTAGTAAATGTGATATATCAATATGTTCACAATTTTTTTTTTAAATCTCAGACAAGTTACATCTATGTTTTCTCTAATTTTTTATGCATCAAATATATTTAATTATAAAAAGTAATTTAAGAATGTTTATTTGTATTTTCCATATAGTCGTATTTTATAAGAATAAGTACAATAACACAAAACAATAGGAAAGGTAAAGGAAGGAAATATGTTAATATATTCTGAATTTTTTAAAATACTTTTACCAGAATATAAAAATAACCAATTTTAACATAATTTTATTTTACTTCTTGATGCTTAAATATTTTATCAACTTTCATATTATATTGCAGAAAAATAATTTATAATATATATAAATAACTGTTCTATATTTATGTTATCGCATTTTACGATAAAAAATTATATATATATATTTGTAAATATTTAATTATACATATAAAAGCTATTTTCATTTTTATAATTGTCATTTAGAGTTAATTTAATAACCACAATTAAGTTCTACATGTATTAGTAAATACTTTAATTATTTGTTTTAGGTGTTAGAAATAGATGCAGGTAACAATATAGATATGGTATATAGAGAGATACGCACGAAAAGTATAACTCTGTATATATTTTTTTTTTTTACAAATTTTAAGTGTCGTAAATAAGTTATATAATAATATAATGTTATTAATTAAGCGCATTATATCTCTGGAACATAAATTTATATAATGCATATTATGTTTGTACATCAAATTGATCAAAAAAAAAATATATTGTTTTTCGTTTTTTGTTTCATGGTGAATTTTAATGATTTAATGTATTGTTTCTATTTAATTGAATAGTGTGGTTTATTATATATTTGTGTATTTAAATAAATTTTTAACGAAAATAAATATTTGAATGTTAATCATAATATATAGTATATAATGGAACGTTTTTTATAGTATTACTGAGGTGTAATAATTTATAATTAAATTAAATGAAAAGCTTTCTATTTTTTGTCTTGTATTGTAATGTTTTATTTGTTAACATAATAAATAAAATATATTATTATTTATAGATTAAAAATAAATGCGTCTTATTTGGGTATAATAAAACAATTGTGTTTTATCGCATTGATATATATATATATATATATATATAACTTTAAAAATTTTTATATTTATTCTATATAATAAGTTTTATGAAAAATTTGTTATAAAACGTATTTACTATAAAAATCCTTTTAATAAGCTTATCTTTTTTTGAATTGTTTAAGAAGGAGCATATAAATATATAATAAAATAATATCTTTGTTGAATACTACTTATGTGTAATTGCTTAATAACTCCATATTTCTAAATTTTCACAATTAAATGAAAGGTTAAGACAACTTAAATTTTTGTTATTCTACCTAATTTTGGTTTTTTTTCAATTTTACAAAAATATTTAAATATATATTGAAAATCTATAAATAAATATATATGATATATATATATTTCTTTACTTTTTACATAAGTGCAGTATTAAATTAATGTATTAAATGTAATAATACATTAATAATGAAAATGTGTATTTTCTTTTTTTTTTCTTTGGATTTTGTGTAATATTAAAATTTTATATATGTCCAAAAGTTTATAAAAATGTAAAATATCAGTAGATGAATGAAAATAATTATATATTTTCTACAATCATACAATATTATGTAATTATATACGTGCATACTATTTCCTATGTCTGTAAATATAATAAGAGTTTATGTTTTTTTAAAGATGTATAAAACTATATGTAATTTATATTGACATTTACTAAATCATTTATTTTTATAGCGTTAATTTTTTAAATCAAATTTAATACAAATAAAAATTTTATTTTTTTTATAGATAAACTATTAATACAAAACAATGTTTTTTTTTTTGGTTAGATAAGTTTTAATTAAGTTTATAATATTAATATATTTTTTATTCAAGGTTCAGTTAAAAAATGTTAATGTAAATAGTTTCACCTATAACTAATATACTATTATATTTCAGAATTAATTTGTATTTATTAAATATTATTTTTTATATATTCAAGTTAAATTGATAATGCAGAATTAATATATATTTCCGTTATCGTACTCATGTGTACTTTAAAAAATAATGTTTAGTCAATAAAATAACCCATGAATATTGTTTTCTCTGTAAAAGTATACGAAGTATATATTGAAAAAGAGACTACCATATATGGAGAATACAGCATGGAACAGGTGAACAAATAACTTGTATGTATTTTAATAATAAGTATATATGTAATTTTTTGATAATATTATATATTACTATAATTTGTTAAAATTTTTAATTCTATGTAAACATCATGTTTATGTATAGGTATATGGAATAATTTTGTTGATAATATTTTATTTTATTTTTGTTCTTAATGCATTTACAAATAAAGAAAAAAAATGTTATTATATGGAACAGAACAATTGTTATTTTATTCAGTACTTGTTTAAATAGAAATAATGTAAAGATTGATGATACCAACACAAATTTATTAGAAATTTGGAAAATTATGCTGCAATAAAATATATTACAAACCTTTTTACAATACGTTATAATATAACTGTGTTTACATAATGGTTTTTATTGTTCTTAGCAAGGCGAAATAAGCTTTTGTATTTATATATATATATTTAAGATTCTTTTAAACTATCCATTCATTTGACAATTTTCATAAATTTTTAGGAACTCTTCACAATATTTTTTAAGAAGCGCATATTTCATGAAAAAATAGTCTGAGTGCTGAAATTAAATACTAGATATTGAAGGAAATTATATAAATGAACCTGGATATAAAATTCTAATGGAGGATAATATTAAAAAATTTTGAATTATTATGTGTTGTTATAAAAAGATAATTTTCATTTAATTTTATATGAAACTTATATTAACGGAAGGAAAAGCATGAAATTATTTCTGATTTAACTATTTTATTCTACCAACTGGAGTTAATATAAAATATTAAATAAAGGATAATCAAAATATTAGTAATTCTTTTTTCTTAAATACGTTTAGAAATTTTAGTATTAATATGTATTAATCATAATTAGTGAAAATTTTATTCTAATATAAATAAAAACAAGCACTAACTTTTTAATTCTATCATTGTACGACATTTACATTTTTGACAGTGAGCATACAAATAATTATTATAGTTATAAAATAGTCTCTTCTTCTTCATTATAAGAAGTTCCATTCATATCATTCTTAATAATGTGAATACTTAGTATATATTCAACTTTAATTACACAATTAAATAATTTAAATATCTGTATATTACAAATAATGGTTCCTGAATTTAAATTTTGTTTTATAAGTTCTAATGAGGGGCATTCAAATATAAATATACTTAATAATAAAAATAATTCATTTTAAAAAGGGAATCTCAATTAGACACTCTATAAACATATTTTGAGCATAAAATTAAACCAATATACTCTTGAATATAATATGGAATAACTGAACCAGAGAAATAAACATGTATACTGAAGTATATAATAAAAGATTTTTGATGTTATATGAGGTATATTTGAATGAATGTCGCATGTTCCTTTGCACAAAAAGGTATAATAACAATATTATCTCAGGGGAAATATAATTTTTTCATCATTATAGTTATTAATAAAGATTATTCGAATTATCATTGTTGCTAAATAAAAAATTTATTTTATATGATTTATTGTATTATATTTTATATTGTAAAGCTAATTCATAAGAATCATTTATATGAACATTTTGGAATGTATACGGGTATAATGAGTGTAAATAGAAATTAATTTTTCTTCTTTTAAAACACATACTACACAATCATAAGTGTTATATAATATATCCAATTTAATTTCTTATTAAATCATAAACGTGCGATATACCCAAATGTATTAATTTTAATTAGTAGTTGTAAAAGTATCTATAACAGGATATAATTTATGTGATATATATTAATTCAAGTAAGACATTATTATGTTCCGTGTGTAAAAAAATTTTTGAAGTGTTCTTAGAAGTAATTACTGTGGAAATAATATATTTAAAAAGATATTTCTAATAAAATAAACTATAATATTTTATGTTGAAATATAATAAAATAAGCAATACATATAAAAATTAAAGTTTAGAAACATGTTACATTTTTATACAATTTAGTTTTTCTTTTTGTATTTAAATACACAAAAAATTATTTAAAATAATCAAATATGGAAAATCCTTATATTTTAAATATCTTAATTTTATATATGTTAATATGATATATACATTTCTATTAATACGATTCATTCACTTTGTTATTTAATTAATTATAAATTATTTTTTACTTACATAACATTGTTATTCATATATTAATAGACCATTAGGGGGTAAAGCGGGAAAATTTATTATAAAATTGTAAAGCATTAAGTAGGAAAATATAAAATAATTTAAATTATATATATAGATCATTAATGGAAGATAGTTATAAAATTTATTCCTCACGTGTGATATGTATTTGTATAATAATACACAATGGGATGGTTGATTACTGTGTAAAATTGTGGAATTCAAATTTTATATATTTAAGGTACATTTAAATAAAAAAATAAAAAAAATCTTTATATAAGGAAGTTATATATTAATTTTTATTATATTAATCTTAACTTAAGGATGTCTAGACACTATATTACTTTTACAAAATAAATTATTAAAAGGAATTTTACATATGAATCATGCGTCATTGTTATAAAAAATTTTCGTTTATATGTAAAGGATATGTTCTTATTATTATAATGAAAAATTCAACAAACAATTTTCATTAGTAAATTATAATTTAATGTACTTAATAAATATTCTTATGTTAATTTAATTTACGAATTACCTACTTTAAAATATAATTTAACGGTTTAATAAGTATTTAGATTATTAAAAAAGTAGTATTAATTATTATTTTTTTATACAAATAAAAAAGGGAACTTCATTAAAATAAATTTAGTTATTGGTATTTATTTTTATTTCGAATTCTATTAAGTATTATGGTTTTTTATTATGATAATAAAAATATTTTATATAATTTTGCCGTATACATATACGGACAAATACGCTCTAAATTAAAATTTCTTTTTAATATATAGTTGTAATATATATGATAATATGAAGTAAAAAAACAAAAAAAAAGGAAAAGCGTTTTATATTGTGTTTAAATGAAATATTTTAATTAATTCCTTTTTTTTTTTTTTTTTTTTTTATTTACTTACAATTTTACGTATATATATGAAAATTTTTTCTTTTTATATTAATTTTTTTTTTTTTTGTTAATATATATTTTTTATTATTTTTTTTTTAATTCGTTATGTAAATCATAGCTTTTT
Source organism: Plasmodium malariae (assembly GCF_900090045.1). Taxonomy (NCBI): domain Eukaryota; phylum Apicomplexa; class Aconoidasida; order Haemosporida; family Plasmodiidae; genus Plasmodium; species Plasmodium malariae. Next base: position 182,430 of record NW_021638312.1, read on the forward strand.
ACTGGAGTTCATACAATACATTTATTTGATAGTGATACAAAATTAATGAAGATTTATATGAATTGTTGAAGTTTTTTGTATAGTAAAAAAAATATATTATTTATTAGAAAAATAACGTATAATATTAAAATTGCTATGTGCAATACGTAAATTATTAACATAATATATATTAATAGAAATGTTACATTCATAAAAAGTAACATAAAACAAAAAAAAAATATATGTAAAAAGGAATTATATTTAAGAAAAAATTGTTATTTAAATAACAAATTATGTTTTTCTTCTTTTTTATTTAATATGTGTAAATGCCCAAAGTAAGAACTGCGGTATATATTATTAGAAAAAAGCCCATACACATTTAAATTTATAGTGCATATTATTTCATATTAGATTTAATAATTTATATATTATAATAGAGAATACTTCCTTAAATAATGAATTATCTTTAAAATAAAGTGAAAAAAATTATTTTGATGATAAATATATTTTATGTTCATATGTTTAGTTACACAGAAAAATATGGAGTCTCATAATACTATATAAAAAAACTTACTTTATAATTTGTTGTACAAAATATGAAATAAATTTTATTTATCAAGATTGTCGTAATGTAAAATACTGATAGCGTTGTTATGTTCAATTAATATCGTTTAATCTTATAGAATTACATATTTTCGTTCTCCATATACTATTGTTTAATATAATACTCTACAGTTTTAGCGTTGATTTTTCAAAAATTGATTGCATATTTTATCGTCTATACATGAAATTAATTAACATATTATAAAAATTATTATATTCGTTTTAATTTTATATTAATACATTACATGATTTTATTATTACTAGTTTTTAGAAAATACATTGAAAATTTTATTTTTCAACGTACATAGAGATGGTGTTATATACATATATATTTATTGAATTGTACTTATGTATATATATACATATATATTATATGGATAGATTTCTCATAATAAATACTGTATGCTCTATCTATGTTAAACTTGAGTAATAATATTAATAATGGTTATATGCTTAATATAACTGTAATTTTATATTTTCCTTATATCTTTTTCATAATTATAAACTTTAGTAAAATAATTAATCTTTATTTTCCTATTAATTTTATTTTAGCTGATTAAACTTGTTACCTAGAATTTTTCATATAAACTTTTTATAGTTCTGTTAGAATATTATACTCATTTGTATATTATTACGCTTGTAATTATATCAATAAAAATTTTTATTTTAACATTTATTTTTTTTGGTACATTTTTAAAATACTCTTTAATTAGTTTGTTTAAGCTTCTATTTCATATGAACAAATATTATATATTAATAACATTTTATAAATTATAATTTTGTACAGTACGATATGTTATACAATATCAGTAGTTAACTAGAATAAGTCTGATTATATGCAATACCATTTATCGATATTTGATTATTTTGTTCATCAAGATATTCTTATGTAGTTACTTTTTTCTTAATGAATACAGCAGAAAAATTCAGATGAAGTAAATCAGTTTTTAAAAAGCTTGAATATTTGTAAATAAAATACTACTGCAAAATAATTATTTTATGTAGTAGTATATTAGAGGGATTGTAGAAGTGCATTCACATTTTTAATTGGAATAATTTGTAGTGTTAGCAAAAGATAAAATTAGAAAAGTCCTGTAATAAATGATAATTTAATTGTTGAATATTAATAGATAAATTCATACTTGGCAACATAAGTGCTCCTTGTTCTGTTGATTATCACCAGTGAAAGAAGATTTTACAGGAGCTTGGATTCATTTGTATTAAATATTCTCATGCATATATTAAATAAACTTTTTAAATGATACTCTTTTGCATTTAGTTATATGAATTTTATAAGTACAATATTCATTTTTAATGTTTTGCTTTTACATACAAAAATTATTGCTATTTTGTCGTATACAATTACTTTTATGACTATTATATAATCAATTACATTTTTCATCATGCGTAAGAAGACATGTAGTAATTGTATTATTGGAAATTTTTAGAAAAAGGTTAAACAAATAAATTATATGTTAAATTATAAAAAAGGAAATAGATTCAAACAATTTTTTTTTTTTTTTAATGTGCAAGAACATAAGTGTCTCTATGTAATATATTGTACTGATTATATAAGAGAAATTTATTACAACGCATAATAATTCAATATTTATATAAATATCATGTTTTCTTTAAGATTATGTAATTGTACATATAGTGTAAATATGAACAAATAATAGCACATTAACTAAAATTTAATATTATTTTATATTTAATTTGTTTTATAGTTATGTACTGATATTAATAATATTATATATATAATGCAAAAAAGTCCTAATTCGAGATGCATGTAAACGCTATAAAGGTATATATATATGTATATACAACAATACAGTTCTCTAATTGTACAATATGTATTGTGGAAAAAATTAAATTTTTTACTAGAATATAAAACTATTTGTAAATTATATCTTAGGGAAAAAATAAATAATTTGGAAGAATATTAATTTATTTTTTAAAAGAAAGTCTTTAAAAAATGCTTACAAACCATGCATGTTGGGAAAAAGAAAAATATGTATTTATAAAAAAATTTTTAGAAAGATTTTTTTATATAATGATCATATTTTTTATAATTTATTTAATAATATATATTTATATATGGATTGTGATAAAATATTAAATGTGCTAACCTTTACTATATATAGAAATATTATATAAGATTAAAAAATGACATGAAACATATGTCAGAAAAATTAAATGTAACTAAATAAGTTATATTACAAATGCTATGTTGTAAATGAAATCAACATAAATAAATGTAGATAATTAGCATTCATTTTAGTACAGTTTTTTTTTTTTTTTTTAATTTGATTAAAATCTTTTCTAAAAGTGTAAATTTGATAAAAAAATTATATAAATAAAGGTGGACAAATTTTAAAATATTTCACTTAAAAGTAATGGTATAAATAAAACTCAATTTTATATTATATTTTTCAAAAATTATAATACAAGTATAAGAATTATTTTATTTTATTTTATTTTTTTTGCATTTAAAAAATATATTTTTTCTTATATCAGGCGTAATCTAATAAATATGATTTTATATATAGAACTAATCATAAAAAGTACAAGTTTTATAATTAACAAAAAATTTTAAAAATATTTTTTTTTTCGCTCTTTATTGCAATTATTATATTGTCATGATAATTAGTATTTTTTAAGAATTAAGAATATTTGTGGAATAATATTATGTTTAAGAACAAATAATTATTAAAAAGAAAACATCATTAAAATTTACAATTATTTTCTAACTATATAGAAAAATGCATTATTAATATGTTGTACATTTTATATTTTTTATAATCTGAATATTTTCGAATATTAAGGAATCATATCTTTTGTTTTTTATTTTATATTGTAAAGGATTCATAAAATAATTAATTCATATTCCATACGAAATAAATAAATTATGTATTCAAAATATTTATAATTGAATTCAAATCGTATTATTCTAATTATTGTTTGTTTTTTTTTTATAATTTATGTAAAGGACAAAATATAATAATAAAATTTTAAAGTTCATTTATATTTTATAAGTTGTAAAAATTCATTACACTTATATATATATTATAAATTTTTTTATGAAAATGTAATAAAAAAAAAATATAGTATCCTTGGACATTAAAAGGATGTTATATTATTATTAATTTGTTCATAATAGGATATATTAGAATATTAAAAATATACAGTATGAAAGAGAAAATAAGTTTATTTTTTTTTATTAAATTTTTTACGTTTATCCTTTTAAATGAGTGTGCCATTTTATGTAGTGATGTAATATAACATTATTAATTAAAGACGCTTTTATTATTCATTTTTTTATTATTGTTTTATTTTTATTCATACTTGTTGTTAGTACGATATTTCTTGTATTTTTAAATAAAGAATATTTACTTGGTTTTTTCAGAGTATCCTTTATAAAAATTTGGATAAAAAAAACAATGATTATAAAAAATCAGGTATTAGTATTTATAGATTAGCAGTAGTTAATAAAAATGAAGGGCGTTCAAATATTGTATGGATGAAGGGTGTACCAAATATTGGAGTGTGTGAAAAAAAAGACATATCTAATAATAAAAAGGGGACCACAGGAAAAAATAAAAAACAATGTAAAAGTTCATTAAATAATAAAATAGTATTTGAGAAAGTTATGGAAGTTAAATCTCCTGCATATATTGAAGGAAATACATATTTTGATAAAGGTAAGTTAAAGCATAAAAATTATGTAAAGAAAGTTGTGGAAGTTGTAAAAGCTGGTTCTAAGTTTTTAAGGAAGTGCGTAGATAGAAGAGGAGTTATTTTTAATTTTATACTTATCATACATTTAGCACTTGCAGCATCAGTTTTAATATCAACATGTACTTATTCTATCGATAATAATCCAATGGATGTAAAATGGATTATTCCATTTGTTTTACGATCACTTCTTATATTCTGGATTATGTTTATATTATGGCTTTTTTCTATCTACCGAAAAACTGTAAAATGTAAAAAGTGAAATGCATTATAGAGCGCATCTTTCTTTAATTGAAGTACACTTTTACAACAATTAAAATATAGAATTTCCTAATTCTTATACAAAAATAACAAAGATGTCTGTAATTTCATAGATTTCATAGATCTACTTGTGGGTGACAATTTTTTTTGATCCACAAGAGTACAAGTGTGGTCTTTTAATTTTTTGTTAATTTGAATGTTTGAATGTTTTTCATACTTTATTTTAAAATGATTTTTAAGTACAACACGACATTATGTTCCATATATGTTTCTGTATATAATAAGAATTTTTTGAAAAATATACGTATATAACTTGAAATAAATATATAAAAGCACAATTTATATAATTTTTTTTTTATATACAAAGATTTATATTTGTAGTTGCAAAATATAGTTTTTTTTTATTTTTTTTAATCTTTTCTCTTATTAAATTACTATTTTTCGACTTTATTAAAAAAATGTGTAATTAGTTTTTTTTAATTAAGTATAAAAGTTTCCTAATTTACACATGAAGAAAAGAAGTGAATGAATGTAGTTGCATTGTTATATATATGTATATATGTTTTGGTGTATACATAATAAATGAGTGATTAGTTGAATCGTTTTTATCACAATGGATTTTTTTTCTACCTAAAAGATAAATTTCTTTTATATAAGCTTAGATTAAAAAAAACGAAAAAAGAAAACCAGTGAAACTCAATGAATTATATCTATAAGTAATTTCAAATAATATATATAATAATTAATTTTTATTTATTTTACTTCGTTATACTTTTACTATTATAAAATAATTAATTTTATCAATAATGAAAAGTTTTTGTAAGACACAAAAAGATATACATAATTTATGATATTTTTAATAGTACAGAGAAAACGATACGCAACTTTTGTGTTTATTTTAATAATTCTATTCTGTTAGATACTATTATAGACTAATAAATATTCTTATATTAACAGCTTATTATACTTTACAATTTCTGTTTAATAGAAGGTTCCATTATATGATGCAACATGGAATATTATTTTAATTTTTTTTTAATTATTTTTTAATGAGTCCCCTAACTAATATTTATGTACGAGAAAAAGTAACAATATTTAGTAAGTAATATTAGTTATTTTATTTATGTTCTGCATTTTGTTCCTTATATTTATTGAATTATACATTTTATAATAGGCTCGTCAATTAATTTAATCTTATTGATTTTATTGATTTTTTTTTTTTTGTTAAAATTATATTACTTAAATGTATGAATAACTATATTGTATATAGATTTGTCAAATATGTTTTGAATATAATAGATTAATTAAAACAAAATTAATATTAATTAGGTACTATGATAAAATACGAAAAATGTTATTGTAAAAAAGCATTAGATGAAAATAAAAATTTCATTCATGTTCATGATTAATTAAAATGTATATTTTTGTGATTATAATTGTGTTAGAAGCACAGTTGAAAAGAAGTAATTTATTTATAGTGAATATAAATGTAAAATTATTAATGAAACAATAAGAAAATAAAATATTGTGTGAAAATATATGTAGTATTCTGTCATTTATTTTTAAATAATACACTGATATAAAAAAAGTTATATCCGCCATAATTATATAACATTAACAGTATTATTGATTAGAAGAAATATAATCGATTACTATGGAACACATATTCAATACAAATGAGTGTAATACGTGATATTATATCTAGTAGTCAAAAAATGTTAATATATATGTATATATATATATGTATTATATATATATAGTTAATAATACTACACATTTATATTTTATATGTTTATTCCAAAATATATTAAATCTTTTAGTGTTTATAGTTCAGGTTATTTCTATGAAATGTTGAAGATTTATTTGTCATTTAATTTTAAGAAGAAAAATTTCGTGAAGGATTTTTAATATTTAGCATTACTAGATTGTTCAAATAAATAACAGGATTCATATGTTTATCATTTTATTATTATACGTACATAATCTTGATTTAATCCTATTCTGTAAAAATATATTTAAGTATTTATAATAAAATAAATTGATGATAACAAAGGAATTTTGTTTTTATTCTGGAAATATTTAAACAAATAAATCATTAATTATTCACTTGAATAAAAATTAAAAAGAATAAAATTTTAAGAAAAAGGAAGACCATAGAATTGTTAGAGGGTGAACAAATTAATATATTATTTTCGTAGTGATATATAGAATTAATATGTTGAGTAATTTATTTCTTAATATAAATATTACAGGTATCTTATTTTATCAATTTTTAAGTGTTATCCGATAATTTTTGTATACAATATTTTTTATTCTTTAAAGGACATGTTTATAAAATAATAAGTGTATATATGAGATACTATGTATGTTTCACTATACATATTATCATATTTGCACGTTATATATTAGAATAAATAATAATTATGCTAACTTTTTCCACTTGATTTAGTAATACAAAAAATATTTTAGCTGTAATAATTATTATTTTTTCTTTTTAAATATATTAATTTTTTTCTTTTAATTTTTAAAATAATGAAATAAAATTAAGATAAACTCTTTTTTTTGTTATTTTGTTCCGTAATGTTATTTTTTTTTGAATATATTAAGTTTATTACTATTATTATTATCTCCACTGTAAATATACAATGAGTAAAATTTCTAGAATATATAGTAATTTACTTGTTATAAGAAATATTTATATTATTTGTAAATATTAATTGTTTATATTTCCTCATAAAAATATGCTTATAATAGTATTTATTAAGATAAAAATACATTATTTTTTATAAATTATTTTATAAGAAAAATTAGTAAATTATTTATATTCCTAAATATCTTTTATGATTTTTTTATATATTTTAAATATATACTCCTTTTGTTACTTTCATTTGTAAAAATATATTGCTATAAATATCCTTGATATTATTAAGCTGTAAGAAATACTTTTGTATTAAATGTGTCTTTATTCCTTTTTTTTTTTTTATTATGTTTATTCACATTTTTAAAACGAATAAGTATAGAAATTAAAAAATTTTTAATATTCCATTAAATAATAATAAATCGTATTCTTATTTGGAAATAATATATAATTTTGTAAAATCATTATACAAAAATGTAAATATAATTATTATAGTACTTTAAAAAATATGCATAAATTCACAGATTTCCATGTAACAATAAATTTTATTTAATTAACATATATTTTCTTACAAAAGAACATATATCTTTTTAATTATGTACTAATATACATTTTATATAATAAAAAATAAATTTCATGACTTCATATACTTTTTCTATTGCTTTTACTGTCACAATGATTAATATTATTTAACTACAGAAGGAAGTTCTACAAAATAAATATATAAAATTAGAATTATTTCTTAGGAAAACGTAAAAATTCATAATGACATTCTGAATATAGTATGTATATATTTTCTAAAGGTCATAGTTTATTTTGGATAAAAAAAATTTTATTTATGACTGAATAATTTTTTTTTTTTTTTTTTCATCTGTCTAATATTATTCTTCTTCTTCGTATTATTTTATTTTATTAATATTTTTATGTAAAATCTTTATATATATAAATTATACCAAATTAATTTTTAAGTTATATTTCGTTCGTAAAATTTAATATGAGTAATATCTATATAAATTCAATTTTTAACCTTTAAAATAAAATAAAAATAAACCAAAAATAAAATAAGTTTATTTTATTATTTGCAGGAATTGTTATATATGTACACACAAAGATATAATATCATTTTTAATAATAAAATGTTACTTATTTTTACTAACTTGAGGTTCTAAAACATTAGAGTTAAATTAAGAGATAAAAACAATTATTATATTATTATTGTTACTAATTGTAATATTAAATTGATTCTGCTTAAAATATTTATATATAAATTATATTGAAAATTTATAATTAAGTAATGAATAAGTGATTCCTATATTTTATGACGTTGAATAATGAAATTAATGAAAAGCATATAATCAGACTTTAAAAGAACATTTGTTAACATTTTTTTTTTTTGTTTTATTAATATTTATTCTAATTATAATAATTTAATTGAATTAGATAATATAAATTGATGAACTATATAATATTTTATTATAAGATAATGAAATAAATTATATTTATAAATTATAATTTAAAAAATTTTTAATGTAAAAATAAAAAACATTATTTTAAATAGCATTTAAAATATATTTATTTCCTTGAATTAGCTACTATATTATAAAATTAATTTTTTAAATATGTAATAAAAAATATTCAAGTTTTATAGTTATTACAACATAAAAAGAAGTGCAGAATGTTTATTGTTTAACTGATTATTACAGCTGTTAAGTTGTTATAATAAATAATTTTTCAAATATTTATTGCTTTTAACTTTTTAATTATTAATAGGAAAGCATCATTAAAAATAAATAATTTATTCTTTTATTATATAGAACATTTTGACTATATATTAGATATATTATGTTGAAAGAAAATTAAAAATATCAAAATATTAGGAAATAATATTTATTTTTATTATTATATTTTTAAAAGAATTTATAGAAAATACGTTTAATTACTGTATTATATAATCATATTCTATATTCTGAGTATTCATAAATATATTTGAATTATGTTATTTTTATTGATGTTAGATCCTTATAAATGACGATTTGGTAAGAATTTTATAGTAAACTTTTAAAGTTATGTTTTTAACATGTGTTGTAAACAAGTTATATTTTTGTGAATATTTTATTAAGTGCTTACGTATAAAAAATAAAAAAGGATTCTAAATAAATATAGGGTTCTTAATTATATTGTTAATTTTATCTTAGCTGAAAATATTAAAATATTAAAAATATATATGATGGAGCAAAGATATATATTTCTTTATTATAAAAAATGTTGTATTTATCTTTTTAAATTAAACATATAATTTTAAGAGTGGTCTGATATAATATCATTACTTAAGTATATTTTAATTTTTCATGTTTATCATGTTTTTCATGTTTTATTTCTATTAATACAATTTTTTAGCATTAGATTATTTATACTTTAAATAACAAATATTTACACTTATTTTTTGGAGTACACTTAACCAAAATTTGGACGAAGAATACACTTATAGAAGAGATTTATATGCAAGAACTTATATATTATTAGGCAGTTGTGAACAACAAAATAATTAGGATATTGTATTAATAAAAGTTGATGTACTTATACTTGAAGATTGAAAAAAATTATATGGATCTAATTTTGGAAAGGGAACCAAACGAAAAAATAACACCCAAGAAAACGTTCTATAAATAATGTAGGAGGTTGTAAACAAGCTAGGAAAATTAAATCTTCTCAGTACACTGGAATAGATTCACATTTTGTTAAATGAACAGCTGATAAAATATATTATATTAATAAAGATAGGCGTTCTAGGAATAATGATATAAAATATTTAGGAAAATACATTAAGATGATAAATGATTTGTTATATATTTTTTCTTGTTTGTTTTTAGTATTAGAATTAGTGGTATTTGCTTTAAGAAAATTAATTTATTTGAATTTTATGTATAATACTTTTTTTTCATTGAAGAATTTTGTTCCAGAACTTATGGTATTCGTTATTGTAGGGATAATACTTAAACCAATGGTTATTTTTATATACTGAAATATCGAAAAATATCGTAAATTAAGGCATATAAAAGGTGGAATAAGTAATTCAAAGTATCCTTCTTTCATTTATGGAAACATTAATGACTTTTAATATCGGAAATTTATATGTTATATGGACAATTATCATTTAAAATGATAATTCCTTGAATTTTATAAATTCATCTTTTGGAGTATATCCTATTTTATCCGGAATAGAAAAAATATACACTATTAATGTTTTGCTAATGCAAAGGTTATAATATGTATTCCTTTTTTTTTTAACTATTTTCCCATTTTAACTGATTTTAATTATTCATTTACATATTCGTTCATTTAAAATTTTATCATTAAAATTATATATATGTTCCTTAAAATTAATACATGAGAGATATACTTTATATATTTTTATTGATATATTACACCAATTTATATTTTTTCATGTAAAAACTAGATTTAGTTATTTATTCTAATTTTTTAGTATTAAATAATTATTTGCTTACTTCATTGAAAGAAATGAATTATTAGTTTTAATTTAAAAACAATTACGTCTTATTTTAGCGTTAATGGTTTAAACTCATATATTAGCGTTTAAATAAATGACACTAGGATAATAATTATATGTAATCTAAAATTAAAGGATTTTTTGTACATTAATATACTTTATAATATTATTATAATTTAAGTATATTTTGTTAAAGGAATATATGAGTTAATTTAAAATTAATATAAAATTATATAGTTTGTCTTGATTTCTGTTAAAATATATTTTAATGTAATATTTATTATGTGAAAATGTGAATATAAGGTTATTTAAGGAAAACTGAAATTCCATAAATATGTTATATGGTTGAGTCCTAATTTGTTGATATTAGAAGAAAAAAAAGATAACTTTTAATATTACAATTTTTTTTTTTTTTTTTTGAATAATCTCTGAATTTCATATGTGAAAGATGTTAATAAATATAGAATAAATATTAAACATGAGTTAATATAAAAATGAAAAAATACAAATTAACCATTATATGGAAAATATATTTTGATCAAATGTTAGATAAAAATTTATTTAGAATATAAGAATAATGACTTTAAGAGTAAAAAGAAAAGTAAAATATAATAGATGTTATGTGATAAATAATGATAAAAAATAAAAATATTAACTGTCTTAATTAGTATAAACATAATTTTAACTTTTATATAACTGAACATTTTGCATGTATGAATATGAATATATTCTTTATACCAATTTGTTATATTTTTATGAATCAAAACTTATCGAAACATTTGAAAATACATAAAATTTTGAGGATTTTTATACGTACGGTGTCTATATGATATATTGTATCTTATAATATAAAAAATATAATTTAATTACTAAAAATAAAAGAAATATTCTTTAAAAATAATCCAAAACTTTAGAACACTCTATTAAAAAAGAAAAAAGTTTTATTCATTTTCCCTTGGAATTTGCTTCTAATTGAAACGTACAAGTCTTCGTATAAAAAATTTTTTTTAGCTCATATATTAATAAATTAGTTAATTTAGTGGGAATTATTATATTTAATCATTAGGTATTTTACTTAATGAATACAAATGAATGATTATAATAAAAAATATAATATATGTAATAATTGTTATATTGTGTATATGATTAATGATTTTTAGTAACATAAATTATATAACAAAAGTTATAAATTTCGTACAAGCTAAAAAAAATAAGCTAAAATTATATGTGAAAGGAATTTTAAAATATAATTTAAGGAAAATATGCAATAATTAAAATAAATAAAGTATATTTTATGATGATGTTATATATATTATCTTTCCTTACTTATGTATATGCTTATGAATAACTTTAATAAACCGCTTAGTTACCACATTTGTTACGGCCTCTGTTTAAATTAAATATTTAGGATAAATAAAAAAGATATATGAGAATTAACAGATATTTTATTTTAACAAAATACGTAAAATTATTATTTTCTTTTTTCGAGGCATAATTTTATACTAATAATTACATATATTTGTTTATTACAGTTTCGTTAAAAAAGAAAAATGCTTTTATATATATTTATCCTACGAAAGAAATCAATAATAAAAGAATTTTCAGAAAAAAAAAAATCATTACATTTTTATAGTGAAACAAAAATTAATGTATATATCAATGAAATTCGAAAAAAATAAAATAAAATAAAACATTTTTTTTAAATCTCGAATATTTCTGAATGAAAAGAAAATTACTTTGTATATATATTAACTGTAGAAGTTTTTTCTTTATTTACATATGTTATATTTTTATTGAATTTTGTATTATCATGCTAAAATTATTATATTTAAAAAAAAGAATTTTTAAAATGCTCTATTGCAAAGATACATAACCAAAAACATAAAACAAATATCCTTTAATATTTCCTTAATTATTTATAAAATACATTATATATTAGTACATTTATCATTAAAAAGAAAAAAAAGAATAAATAATTTTAAATAAAATCTGCAAATTATGCAACATAATGGATGTTACTCGTCATAGTTACTTTAGTATATGTGAAAAATTAAATATTTTAAAAACAAAATTCCATATTTAACTTATAGTATACAGATTAATTTTATTTTTTTTCAGTTAAATATAATATAATAGTTTCATTACATTGGAAAAATAAGAATAATTTTATACATATTTTTAAGAAAATTATTTTTCTTGAGTTTTTCTTAAGCATTTTTTTTTAAAATAATTTATCTAATTGTTCCATTTATATGTAAAAACATTGATGAATACGAACAGATAAACCATAGAAACAGTGATATGAAAAAAAAAAATAGAAACTTATAACTTAGAATGGATCTTAAAAAAGGCTAAGAAATCGTATTTAGTTATATAGGATACATAATAAATGCATTTTAATTAAAATAAATATATAAATATTTTTTATTATATAAAAATTTTTTTTTTTTTTTTTTTTGTTTCATTTCAATTTTTTTCTAATATTACACAAACATTAACATATTTTTAAATTTTTATTATGAATTTGGTTAATGATGATACAGCATGTATGTATTATTATATTTCCCCCACTAAGATAAGTTATGTATCTTTAATGAAATTATTTTTTTCATGATACTGGAATAATTACTTCAACAAAAGGAAAATATTGTAATTATATTAGGTAATTAGAGTAAGCCATAAAAAAATATTTAAAAATACAAAAGTGCTTGAACACAAATCACTGCGAATTAATTTTTTTATATTAAAAGAACTATTTTCTATTAAAGTAATTATGATAATATTGTTTTAACATATATATAATGAGAATTATTTGTATCAAATATTAAATGCTTTTCACTATTTTCTATTACATTGTATAAATGCTAAATTTACTTAGGATTCAATTAATTATAATAATATAATTAAAACAATAGAATAATAATTTATGCTACGAAATACATTATATAACATTTTTAATTAGGAAATAATTTAAAGGATAAGAATACTAAATAGGAAAAAATCGCCCAAAACGCTAAATTTTCAAATATGTTGTCATTATTTATACGCATATTATTATATATATATAGTTTTTATTTTTTAATTTAATACATGTTAAAATTGGAAGGAAATTATAGAAATGGAAAATATAAATTATGTAATAATTTCATTTTTCATAGAAATAAAAATTTATGCCTCTTTATTTATATACTACATTTCACATAGAATATGCAAATGTTCAAACATTTTAAGAAGTATTTAATTATTTACATAAATTTTTTTTTCAATTCAATATTCAGGATAATGTTTTACAACAATTACCGTCAAATAAAATATATGAAGAATTTAATTCTGAGGTCACAGAGATAGATAATAATTTAAGTTGTGATAAATTTGATTCAATAAAAGAGGAATATAAACTTAGTTGTGTTAATCTTTGTAAAAAAGTTGCACGAAATTTAAATAATTTGACTAAAACGGATAAATTATGGAGCTATGATGTCCGTTGTTCACATTATAAATACTGGGTATATGAAGGAATAAGGAAATTGTTTATAGGAGATTCTCCAGAAGAAGATATAAAAGATGTTATTACTAAATTTCTTAATCTACAATCATCCCTAACCGAAGATTATAGGGTATTAAATTGTACTTATAATTTCGATGAAAAAACGTTACAGGAATTGAATGATAAAAAAGATGAGAAATATTTGTATGATTATTTTACAAATTATGAGAATATTAAAAGTAAAGATTTTTGTATTTCTTTTGAGAATGATATATATAAAAATTACCTTAATGTTATTAGTAAATTATATAATGTAAAAAAGAGTAAGTGTTGTGAGAAAAATTTACTGAAATGTCCTAACTATTTTTTGAATTGTGACGATGAGTTCGATCCAAGTAATCTCTTATCTAAATTAGAATCCTCAAGTGAGGGAAAATGTAATGGACTAGAAAGTTTTTTGGAAAATAAGGCCTCTGAAGAAATATTAGTATCTAACATTTTGGAACCAGATTTTTTGGATTCAATACTTTATACTGATTGTAATATTAAAAATAACTCAAATTTACAGTGTAGTTTTATTCGAGCGTCTTCCTTGGCACATAGAAATAAGAATGCATTTGAATACAATGAACAGAGAAGTGGTGAAAGATCTTCAGAAGAGAAAAAATCTTCATCAAGGGAAAATTCAGAACATGCGGCACTACATGAAGAAATTAGAAAAATAGTGGGTATTAGTTCAGAAACATTAAGTAATTTGGATATTCCAAAAAAAGAAAAAGAAGTTGATCTTAGATGGAATATAAACAAGGATGGAACACTACGTTGTACTTCTGAGATCCTAGAGAAAGATACATCAGGACCTTGTACATATATGGAAGAATTGGCTAAAAAAGGTATTTTTATAAAATTAGAGAATTCTTTGGGTTACCGATTAATGAAGGGGAAGACGTGGCCTCCCGAAGTATTAAAAATAGTTATTAAAAAAAAAAACCAAAATCAAATGGAGAAATATAAATCGCAAGAATTAAGATATTTAAGACATGCATCAGGTGTAAAGTCTGAATTATTAAGGATTTTTAATGTTGAAAATCCAAATGGAGAAACAGTCCCCCAAAAGATGTAGAATATTATTTATTGCAAAACACTTTTGTGCGTATTTCCCTTGCAGTTACTTTAGTAATGGGAATAATTTTTGTTTTTTTCCTTTATTTTAAAGTTAATAACAAATTCCTTTATATAATAAGAATTAGTTTGGAATTATTATATATTTTTCTTAAAATGTTATAAATTATATATGATAACATTATATATGTTTTACTTTTTTCTTTTGTACATTAGTTTACTCCCTTTGGATCAAATATAGATAAAATTAAAAAAAGGAAAAAAAGATATAGGACTAATTTCGCTGATTTAAATGCGCAGAGATTCACAAGGAAATTCATAAAACGTACTTATAGAAATTCTAACAGGAGGAGATTTAGTGTAGTAAATATAGAACTATGAACTTCATTTTAATAGAGTTATACATACTATCAGATGATTTACTTTATAGATATTAAAAAGAATACAATATTTAGATAAATATACGTTTCTGTTAAATATCTATAATTAAAGAAAACAAGAAAAAATGTGGTATAATTAATATACATTAATTTTCTTAACGTTTTATATTTATTTATATGTATATTTTATATTTTTTTTTTTTTTAATAATATAATTAATATAATTTTTTTATTATACTTTATTTTATTAAAGTTTTTTTTTTAAATAACTATAATTTTAGTAGATACTATTGTTATTTCTTTTATGTAAAAAAATATATTTCATTTTGATGTTTAGTAATTACGTAAGACCGTAACACACTATGAGCTGAAGTCATATATTGGTAGAATATTTTTATTTATTTTAGTTTTACTCATAATGTAGTCTAATAATCTAATTTAATGTTTTGTAAAAGCTTCAAATATAAGAAATATATTATAGTTATATTTAATATAAAAATAAATTTGAATTCGTAACTATAATGTATAAATTCAGAACAAGTTAGTTAGAAAATAAAATAGTAGCTCTATGAATTTTTCAAAATATAATCTTCATGTAACACATAAAATTATAATACTTAAATAAATTCATTTTAATAAAAAACGTTAAATAGAAAATTAAGATGAAATATTATATTATCCATGTACAAAATTTTTATATATCTAACAATATTTATATATTATTATTTTATATTATTTTTTGGGAAAAATATTGTTTCAACTGATGAACTCTGCTTCCATATGTATAGGAAGAATTTTATGAATATCCTTAAGTGTATATAAAATAAGCCTTATATTAAACATACACTTCATTAACATTCAACCATAAAGATGTTAATTAACGGTTTTATTAATATATATTATTTATTAGAGGAATATATTATAAATATAAGTGACAAAATATATTAAGAGAAGTTCATTATTAAAAATATTAATTCGATTATTTGTATGAAAAAAAAGATACATGAAATAATAAGTATTTTACAAGAAAATTAAATTATCCTTAAAGGATTATATATTACTATTGTTAGTTGATATAATTATAGATAAAATTTTATTTGAAGTTGCACTTTTATTTATTACATAAAAAAACTATGTATTATTAAAACTTTCAATATTAAAAAAATATAAATTTTAATTATATTGCTGTAGAATAAATATATATAAAATAAAATAAAAAACATTCATAAAAAAATTTAATATGAACCTTTAGATGATATAATATAGAGATAACTAATTATCAAAGTAGTAACGAAATATAAAATTTTTTGTGTTGATGATATATATAAATATTTTAATAGATGAGATTAACTAATATAAAAAATGTAATTTTGTTTAATTCATATGTTGTACATTTAACTTTTAATACTTTAAAGACATTAACCAAAAACTATTACTTTAATTTATTTACTTATTTTATATATAATTTTTTTTTTTTGTCTGTATTTTTATTTTTTTGTAATCTATAATTTAATTATTAATTATGTTTTAAATAAAATGTATTTTATTAAAATTTTTTATTAATTTTTCCAACGTTAGATTGTCAACTTATAAGAAAAATTAAACATTATGAATAAATTTTTTTCAGTATAATTAATAATATTTTTTCTATGGATTATTTTTATTAGTTAGATTAAAATTTACTACTACTAATAATATATTATATGCTTGCAAAAAATACGCATAAATAGTATATGAAATAACTTTATTAGTAATACAAAATTTAATGGTAGAGGAAACAAACGATTTTATTTTGTTTGTTTTTATACTTTTTTACATATTTTACAATTATACTCTGATAATATAAATTATATATACTATTTAAAATCTAATATACAATGTATCGGAAATAAAATTGTGGGGTATAAATATAGCAATACAGCATAGCTATTAAAAGTTGCAATAGAACTATAAATTTTTTGTAAAGTCATTATTTATATATGGTTAGGTATATTTCGTTTGCAGTTTTCCTTTTAACGTTTAACATTTTGAATTAAAGATAATCTAAAAATACTATTACTGATAAGAAAACGCTTGGTTTATTCTTTGATGAATAACTAGAATTTGGTTTATATAAAACAACTATATTATTATAATATTCTCTTATATTTTATTATTTCTTCATGAATTATAGGGATAATAATTATTATCTTTTGAATTATACATAATTCATATTATTATTATGAACTGTTTAAATCATTAATATATTTATTTAATAATTAGTGTATGTAACATATGTGAATTATATACAAATTAGTTATTTATGCTTTTTCCATAAGTACATGTTATTAAATTATTTAATAATATTTATGTAAATCTTACATCTTACTGTTTTAATTTATGAGAATAATTTGCTAAGTTGTGAATTTATATTAATTATTAAATTATCAATATAGTTATTCTTATAAAAAATACAAATACTATTTAGTAAAAGAGTAATTTAATTAATAGTTTATTTAATTTTTAATATTCATGGAAATTTATAAGTATAAATTTATTATATTGTAATGTTAAAAAAAAAAATAGACAATTTCCATTTTTATTTTATACGAATAAAACATTTTATGACAATAGATTAATAATATATTACTTTTATTTTTCTTATTTATTATATTAATATTTCTTGTAAATATATAATTAATTTAAAAAAAAAAAAAAATTAGGTATATTTAAAAATTTTCATTTGAAAATGTTGCATAAATTATGCATAATTAAAAATTATAAATTTCAGAACATATATTACAAAAATAAAAAATCATTCATTATTTACCTTTAGATGGTATAATTTTTTATTAAGTATAATGTTAAATTTTTTATTTTTTAAATACATTATAAACTATGAATGAATTCGTAGTTTCATAGTAAATGATTTGATGAGGTAAACAAAGTAATATAATCATTTGTACAAATTATTTTCTTTTTTTCAATATTATTACAATTATTTTTATAATAGTTATTATTTTATTATCAATAAGCAATTTTGCAATAATATGTTGTTTATAAAATTATAATTATTAGTAAGAAAATATTATTAAGTAATTTATGGTCCTTCATGAATAGGACAATAAATTGTGTATGTTCTGTACATTTTATATAAAATTAATATTAAAAAATATTTATGTATCTTCTTTTTTTTTAAGTATTAAAAAGAAAAATTATCTACATACACTAATATATCGAATAATTAATTTATATATATTGGATAATTATTAATTAATTGATATTACATTATTCTAATGAAAAGTAGTTTTTTATAAATTAAATTAGGATAGTAATTTTAAATTATATTTTTAAAGATATTTTCTTTTTTATACATTGTAAAATGTATAATATAATGTATATATTTTTATGATTTTATGAAAAAATATTTAATATAATATATAATGTTCTTTGTAATTATAAGAATATTATATTATTGTTCATTTTTTCCTCACAAATTATATTATACTAATAAAATTTTATATTATGAAAAAATACTTAAGTTAATATTTTTTGTTAAAACTTATGTGTTTATCATTTTAGCATGGATATATAATTTTAAAAATGTTGTGGTATTATAATATTATGGATATATGTATTATTAATACTGTTCATATTTCATTTTTATTAATAATTATGTCATTATGAAATTAATTATTTCTTTAAATTTTTGCATATATACTTTGTTTTTTTAGAGTATGTTTTATAAATATTTAGATGAGAATTATGATGTTAATGGAAAATTATATCCAATAACTTGTCTTTTACTAGCAATATATAAACGGGGGAATCGTTCTAACGCGATATGGATAAAAGAACTTATATCAAGTAAAGGAAGGTACGTAAAAAAAGATAGGTGTAATGAAAAAATAACTAAAGAAAAAATATACAAACAGATAAGTGTTCATTAAACAATGGAGAAAACTATAGAGCATCTAGAAGAAGTGAGCCTTGCATAAACAGTGGAGGGAATCTATATTGTGAAAAAAAAATATTTGAAAAATTATTTTATAAAAATACAGTTAGGTATGTAATGAATGATGATTTTAATTTTTTAAAAGAATGTATAAAAGTAAAATTATTTGGGATTTTTATTTTAGGTAGCTTCAAGGTATTAGTTGGAATCGCATTACTTGTCTTAGGAAAATTGGGTTATATGGCTAAAATTGATATAACTTTACCTCTATTTGGTCAAACATTTTTATCAACTTTAGTATTTTTGATCTTTACACTTATAATTGGAGCAGCAATGTTTTATCTGCACAGAATGGTTGTAAAATATCTATAGAGTTTAGAAAATAAAAGTAATATTCATAAGACTATGTATCCTTCTTTACACAGAGTTGTAATCTATAACAAATATGACTCATAATTTCTTTATTTATGTATACAAATAACAAATATATCAATAATTGTTTAAATTTCATAAATCTATCTGAATATACCTGAATGTTTTGATAAGTAATTATAATAAAATGCAGTTAATATTTTTGTTTTTTGGTTAATTTGAATGTAATAATATATTTCTTTTTTTTTTTTTTAAATATTTGCTCATCTAATCAGAGTATTGCTTTTTGTGTATATAATTCTGTATTTAACAGAATTTTTAAAGAAATACATGTAAAATTTTAAAAATTGATATAGAGAAATGCAATTTGTATAATTCTATTTATTTCGTTTTCCAAAATATATTTGCTGCTATTAAAAATAGTGCTAATTATTTTTTATTTTTATAGTCTTAAATAATTATATGCTCTAAAGATAAAAAAACTTAAAATTCTCTTAAAATAAAAAATAAATGTCTTTTTTAGTACATTATGCATAGAATAGCACATACTTCATTTTATATATATATGTTAATCGTAGAAGCAAATCTAGTGTTTATTTTAGGAAATAAGCATTATCTTATGTGTGTTAATATATATATATTTTTAAAAAATTTTTTTTAATAGATATTATTTTTTATTCGAACAGTAAAATTATAAATATGTAAATATGTAGCAGTGTCCTTTTAATTAGAATTCATAGTTTAAGAATTATGGTTAATATTTTGATTTTACGCCTGTTACTATATTTTAATTTATTTTATAAGCTTATGCACATAATTGAATATACAATTTTTTTTTTAAATGGAATGATTAAACTCCAGAATTTTATGAAATTGAAATATTTTTTTTTATTTATATACGTAAAAGTATAATAAAAGTTAAAAGATAAACAACTAAAATTTGAACATATTTTTTTAATCCGTAAAATGTTTTGTTCTTTTTTTAATCTTACATTTTTAAAAAATAAAAGAAAGTAATATTTTTATTACTGAAATAATTTTTTTAAAAAAAATAAATTATTTTCAATACATTGAATTTGAATGTGAATTAAGAGAATAATTTTTATAGATTAATTTCTTTGGATATGTATTATGTTGAAATTAAATAAATAAATCTGTAAGGAAGAGTTATTTTATTTTATAATTTTTTCAAGTTTTATTATTATGAAGTTTATTATGCCGTTCGGAATGTATATACATATATATATTATTATAAATCATTACATTAAAATTAAAGACAATGATTAAAAAAATACAACAAATTATATAATGTCTGTATATTTATTAGTAGTATAAACCATATGTTCATTACTTTTTCACCTACTAAATTTTTGATTACTATAAAGTATTTATCATGAAAAATAAAATAGATTACTTTCTTATTATAAAATAATTTGGGTTTGTATTTTTTATAAGAATATTCTAATGTTTCATTGATGTAATATGCTTTCATTAATAGATGATTATTGTTTTATTATTTTGACTGTGATATTCATTATAATCCGAAAAATATCATATATGCATTAATAAATAAAATTCTGATGTATAGCCGAATCTAAGGATATACATTGGTATGAGAAATAATAAAAGTGAGTGGGTAATCAAAAATATATAATGTACAAATTATGACAGTTTATGAAAAATTTACATAATAAAAAATGGGAGTCCCATTTCTTACATAACTCCTTTTTAGTAATATGTAAATAATGAGTTCCATGGAGACTATAAAGTGGAATTCTACAATGAATCTCAAGTAAAGTAAAACTACATTTCAATTTTTCTGACCCTTTTCACATTTTAATGTTACCTGGTATTACATTGATAGGAATATTTATAGTATTTTTTTCTTTCGTATAAAGTAAACAAAAATTATATGTAGGAATATAAATACTACATTTTCTTATTATAATATACTTTATTGAAAAATATATAATTATAAAATAGATTTACATATATTTTTTATTTATCAAGTATACTTTTTTTTCCTCATCTTGGATGTTATATATATAAAAGAATATTAAAAAAGAAAAAAAATTAAGTATTGTGCTTGAGAAGAATACATTTATCAATTATTAAATAATGGATATGAATCTTCTCATTTAAATCTAAGAAACACTAAAATTTACCTCATCTATCATCTTGCACAATGATACTTACTACAATGCCACATATAATATCTACAAGATAAAGGCATCAATATTAATATTATTGTATACAGGGTTAAATTTATAGTTCTTATTAATTACATTGGAACAAATAATAATAAAAGTGTAAAACAATGTTAGTTATATATAAAATACGTGTGCTCTTCTAACTGTTTTTATAATCTTTTTATTTTAAGGTTTGTCTTTTTTTATTTATTTAATAATATTATTGATAGTGTTTTTAATGTTTTTATTCCTTTTTTTCTTTTTTTGATACTTGGATAGGATATAAAAATTAAATAATAATATTTTGTAATTAAATCAGTATGTACTTCATAATTTCTCTTTGTATATCTAAGTCTTAAAATGATTTATTTTTTATATAAAAGACATTTTTGTACATAGGTGGATTTCTTATCTATTGACCATAACAGTAGTGTTATATATCTGTTAAACGGATCTTTGAATAATTTTTATATAATAATTTTTGTGTTTTTTACGAATATGAATTAATTTCTTTGTTTTTAGATTACGTTTTTTATTAATAAATTCTGATTTGTATATAACTCTTATATAACTGAATATTCAATGTTACGATATAAATAATATATACTGTAATTTTGTTATATACTGTTTCCTTGAAGATGGTAGTCTAAATTATGAAAACTTCATAATTTTTATTCACTTATTCATAGATATTTTATAAGGCTTCTCTTTCTTTTTTTTCATTTTGGTTAAGATCAATTATTTATTTTGTTTAGTAAACGACTACGTAACCACGATTTCATCAGAGTATATGAAATAAATAATAATACATATATACTTAAAAATATATATTTGTTTTGTGCTTGTAACCATTTGTGAAAATGAAAATGTACTTTACATTATATTATTAGAACCATTAACTATAATTTTTATTAACCTTATATATAAAAAGTAAGGTTAAAGATCTTAGTAATACAACAATTGTTGTTAAATTGGAAGCAAACGCGTAAATGTTTTTAGTTGATGAAATTTTTGGTCTACCAAGGCATTCAGTTACATCGCTTATTTTTTCATAATAGACTTTCTTAATATTGCTTAATTCTTTAGAAAATTCATTATTTACATGTCCTTCGCATTTGTTGTAATGTTTAATATGAAATTCGTAATATTTATTAAAATGTACACAATTTCTTATTAAAGTTTTATCTTCTTTAGGAATAATTCTGATAAACACCTCATCTAAATTATATAGGCTTGCATCTTTTAGTAAAATATTAAAATAAATCATTTATATATAAATCTTACATATATTCGTTTATTTTTCTATGGAATGTGCTGATATGTATGAAACGAGTCATACGAATTATCAATAGGTTTCTTATGTAGAATATAATTTAAGTATTTACGCGTATTTTCCCTATTAGTTGCATAATTTTTATATATATATATTAAGTATCCATAAATATTATTACATACAAGGGTACAGATATTATTACCAGCATTATATTCAGGTGGTGAACAAGTAGTGGCACAAAAATTAGAAGCATTTGCAGTATATTGTTAGATATATGATTCAAATTCTTGCTCATATTTAACAAATAATTCCAAGAATTATTCTAAAAATAAAAAATAGAAATAATAATAATAATAAAGGAAATAGTGGAAAAACTGTAAATAAGTGAACATGAAATAAGTTTATTGTTTATAACACAAAAGAAGTAATTCTGTACTATATATTTTTTTTTTACTTAAATGAAAATATATTATCTGAATATTTTAAAATTTATAAATAAAAAATATTATTGTTTGGTAAAAATTATAATAAAATTGATTTAAATATTTAATAAGAAATATAAAATGTTGCATATATTGTTTTTTTCAGAAAAATTATCTTATTTTACATGTAACGAACACCTGTGGGAAATCACTAAATACATTCATCTGAGGAGGACGATTATAAAACTTAATAATATTATACATTTACAAATTTATACTATATATTAAAATACAAGTGAAAAAATAAAAATAAATATAATACAAATCTCAATAAAATGATTGGTAAAAACATAATTTTGGTAAAATAATACTATTGCACATACAGGTGTTTTTCCCAAATATATAAATAAAAAAATATAAAGAAGAAAGCAAATAATTTTAAAACTTATACTTTCTTATAGAATTTTTGAAAAATTAAATATATATATAAAAACAAATTTATGAACGAATCACTTAAACTACCCCATATATGAATAACAGTAAATGGATTTAATTAAATTAAAATTGAATATCAGATAATTCATATAACACTTATATAATAGGGATATTTTTCGTTCTACGAAATGCATAAAATCTTATGTATATTAAAATAAATTCTTTAATTTTTAAAAATTTTCAATGATGATACATTAATACTCATAAGCGTATATAGAAAACATTTGTACTTATTTGTACTATATACTATATTCACCATCATTCAATTTTTATTATGTAAAGATAAAATAGTGTTTGCTTGTCCTATTAAGTCAGATAAAATTACTTCATCTATTGAATGATCTATGTATGGGATATAAGAAAATAAATAGTATGATTCTGCTAATTTTGGAATAGTAAGTCTAAGCAAGTTTTTAGTTTTTGGGCTAGATACAATTTGTAAGAGTTTTTCGTATTTTTCCTTTTTGGGAGGTGACGCTGTCACAACTCTCTTTTTATATTTCAATTTTAAATAATATAAAAGATAATATATATATTTTTCTATTTCTTTTTCTCTTGGTCTGTATCCATCATATTTCTTTGCTTCTTCTTTTAATTCATTATATAATTCGACAAGAGCTGCATCAGATACATTTGGATTATAAGAATTTAAAATAATATCCTTATATTTGGACGTATCATAACATCCTAATAAATTGGAAAAGCAATATTTTTTATAATGCTTTTGTTTGGATTTATCACCTTCATAATACATTGGTCCCAGAAAAAATCTTCTCATACCTAAATCAAACTTATGATTATGATATTTTTTATTATTCACTGATTCTGTATTGATATCTGCCTAAAAATGTTAGTAAATATTTAATATTTATAAAAATATCCTCATTTTAATATGAATAAATTTTTAGTTTTAAAATGAAAATACATGATTATAAAGAATGTATAGAAATTATTAAATATAATAATTCTACCGCATAAGCATCCTGGGATATCCATATTAATAGGGAAAATGAAAAAATTATAATAAAAAAAGTTAACTTATTTATATGCGCTATCATTTCGGACTTAATTTTAGGAGTCAAATGTTTTGTGATAAATTAATTTTTGGAATATAATTTTTTCGATAATATTAAATAGAATATTAATTATACTTATCCTTTATTACTTTGTGATACTTCAAAATGTTAAAATTTTTACTTTTAAATATATTTAAATATAATAGTTATATGATTTTTACAAATGTAACACGAGAAAAAATATATTAAATAAAAATATTACAATAATTTTTCTATGCAAAAGTATTAATTAAAATAATATAAATAGATTAGGTTCTAAAAAATCATTAGAAAACACATAATTAAATAAATGCAACTAAGGAATATATAAATAATTTATTTCAAAAAAATTTATTTATATATTATTGTACATTTATTGTAAGGAGCCTGGTTATTTTTTTTATTAAAACAAATAAAATATAATAAAATTATATGACATAATATATGTAATTTATCTTTAAGAAAAGTATCATTTAAAATTTCTGTATTTAATTAAAATAATGAAGGATATATTAAAGTTATCTTAAGTCTTACATATGAAATATTTTTTTAAAATAATTTGCAATAAATATAATTATTATAGAAAAACTATATATATGTAATAATTATAATTTAATAGGACCTATTTGCATGCGTTTTATGCAATATCAACATAATTATATATTTTCTTAATAAATATTGAGGGATCTGTTAATAACGAAATATATATTATTTGTATTCAATTTTATTGCTATACTGTATATGAAAAATTAAATTTTTTTTTTTTTAAAAAAAATAAAACATTTTATTTATTTTGACTCAGAATTTAGTTGTTTTAATATTAATTAAAAAGTTTTTTTAATACAAAATAGGATAAAGTATTAAAAATAAACGTTTATGCAAGTGAATTTTTTTTTTTTTATTTTAATTTTTTTTGCGAAAAAAAATAGTATTCTTAAAAAAAAAAAAAAAATAATAATAAATAATAATAAATTTATCGATGTTAAAAATATAATAATGTATTATGTATGCAAAATTAAATGAAATGTTATTTGTTTTTTTATACGGATATTATTTATTCTTTTACATTATAGAATAATAAAAAATGCATTTAATATGAGAGAAAAATGGTTTTCCTAATATAAATGTCGCGAATAATCAAAATGATAACGAAAATGAATGAATCTTCATTTCAAGAAATAAAAAATTGGTACTTAAAATTTCGTACGTTATTTTTACAATATAGCATTATAATATTATTAATTTTTTATTATATTACATTAATACATTATGATTTATTGATATTTATTGAAACAATATAAACACATAGAGAATTTATTATATATTTTTTTGATGTAGTATAATATGTAATGAATATTTTAAAATTGGTTTCTAATGCTTGTTATATTTATAATAAAGAATATATTACTATTTTTAAGTAACTTGTTCATTTATACAGATATATATATGAACGTTTTTAAAAACTTTTTATTTTTTAGAAAATATAATGTTGTATAGTTTACGAAAACAATTTTTGTTAAATTTTATAACGAAAAATTGTTAAATATTTAAAATATATTTATATTTTTATGTATATCACTGTACTTTTGATGTCTTTTTTACATGAAATGCCAAGATCATAAATAAAAAGTGCCTTAATTTGTAATATGGTTCTGGATTTACAGAATATTTATATGAGTTTTATATAAAAAATAGTTAAGAATGATGAATTATAGATAAAGATTTTTTTTCTATTCAAGAATTATGTACGTGAAATATGAATTAATATGTTAAAATTAAAAAAAAGTCATTTAAAATGAAACTTATTTTTATTTATAGTACATTTTTAAGATAATGCTAATTAAGATGTTATGTATACAAACAAACATGAATGTTATAAAAATTTATGAGCAGTGATGCCTTTAAACAATATATGTATAAAGTATTAATAATTTATATTTTAAATGTACTTACGAATGGGATGCTATTATAAGTGAATACGAAAATATATTATTTTAACAAAATTTTCAGCATAATTATAAAGCATTAAAAAATTACTATATGAGGAATTATGCAATAACTTATGATTTGTTATTTCTTTATCAATGTCATTAACTTCATTTACAATACCTTATATTAGTTATTATACATAGTTTTCATACACATAATGTTCGTATTATATGAATGAGCTCAGTTTATTGGAAATATATTATCATATAATGAAATTAGGTTTTCTTTGAATTTAAGGAACTTGTAAATTTGTATAAAAGAAAAAAGAAAATAACTTTTTTTGTAGATAAAAAATATGCAAAAGGCTTATTGAATGTATAATAATAATGTGCTTTATGTTACACATACAAATTTGATGTATTAATTTGTTCTAAAATTAGTTTTTTAAAAATCTCAGAGAAATTACGATTAAGATTTCTTTAATTTTTTATGTAAAAAAAATATTTAATTATAAAAAGTAAATTAAGATTATCTTTCCTTTCTGCAGAAAAAATTATATTAAATAAAATAACATTAATGAAAGAAAAAGAAAAAAAGTTAGTAATATATTCTAAAATATTTAAAAAAAAAATTTCGAGAACAAAAATAAGAAATCTTATTACAGCTATATTTTACTACTTTATACTTAAATATTTTATCAACCTTCATCTTATAATACAGACAAATAATAAATATTACGGTATATATGAAAAAACTTTCTATTATGTTGTTTTCTTACTTTACGAATAAAAAAAATATATATTATATCTATATTAATATATATTTAATTATACTTATTAAAGCTAATTCCATTTTTATAATTGTCTTTCACAATTAATATAATAAAATAATTATATTTTACAAATTCTCAAAAATATTTTAATCATTCATTTTAGATGTCATAAACCGATATAGGAAAAAACAAATTTTTGAAATGAAAAAGAGATATATGCATGGGTATACTTATATATACATATACGTTTTTACAAATCTAAACATCATTAAATAAAAAATATAATATAATGTTATTAATTGTGTTATAACTTTGGAAAATAAAATTATTTATTATATATATATATATATAATATATTACGTTTTACGTATTATTAAACAAAAAACAAATATATTTATTTATTTAATAACGTATTAGATTAAAAATAATTTTATTAAACTTTATATTATATTATACATATTAGAAAGTGATATTCACCATAACATGTAACTTTGTAGCATAATGTAAAAGAAAAATAGATTAAGAATATAATTATTGTTCTTTTTGAAGGTGCAATAAAAATGTTCTTATTATAAATCATAGTAAAAATAAATTCCTCTTAATGAAAAACATTATGTTATTATGCTTATAACATTTCAGTGATAGATTACATAAATGAAGTATAAACAAATTAAATATTTAAGAAAAACATAAAAACAATTGACAAATAATATGCATATAATTAAACGAATTCTTTTGTAGGTTACTAATCTTCTCTATAATATTATTATTTTGGGAGACTGTTTTTCAATATTTTGTATTAATCTAATATATATATATTATAAACTAATGGGTATTTAAAATAGGATATATATTTAACATATCTTAGAATTTTACGAATAAAATTAGTTTTTAATGATTCAGCCAAGAAACATTACTTAAAACTTCGTGAATTAATATTCTAATAATTAGTACAAAACAATTAATTTTTTTTTTACATGCGCATTAAAATATTCCCATTTTTATTAATTTAAAGATTAATATAAATTTTTTCTAGATGTTCATACAGAAATAAAAAGAAATATATATGTTATGTATATCTCCTAATATGCATATTTATTTATATATATGACTTTTGCTTATTTTATTTATATTGCTCATAACATTGTTCTTTTTTGTTCCCTTATGATATCAGAGTATTTAAGAATTATCTTTTATGGACAACGGATGTTTTATCTGAAATATCATCAGAATATACTTTGGATGCATACATATGAATTTATAAGATATGAGTTCCTGATATTTCAACGGTTTTGTTTAATTTCTCATCATTAACTGTGAAATTTACATTTGCATTATCTTCACTTATCCAATCGTCTATCTCCTTTCTAAAATTATCTCCCCCTATATGACCTATATTTTTTTTATTTTCCAAATTTCCTCCTTTAAAATTAATTAGGTTTTTTCTATTTCTGAATTTTTCCATAAATTTGGTTCTGTTCTCATTCATTTATGAAAATATCCTAGCATTTCCCCTTATATTTTATATTTTCCTTTTTTTTTAATTCTTGTAATACCATCATATGTAAGAGTATATATATTTTTAGTAGTAATATATACATATACGTATATATCTATATAAATATCTGTGTTATGAAATTCTTCTGTATTTATTAGTGATAATTCCCTTTTATTTTCTTCATATTCACATGAAATATCCTGTTATTTTTCTGTCAATTCCATAAAGAATCCTGTTCTAAATATTGTTCTATAAATGGTACCCCTTTTTGATATGTATTGAATCCAAGCACCTTTTTGTATTTGTATAAATGGAATATACTGATATTCGCTAGAATATTTCTTATTTAATACTTGAACTTTTTTTATGTATGCCTTTCCTTTTTTTCATTAATACTTTAAAATGTTGAAGCGGTCTATTATAATAAATTTATCAGGAAGTTTTATGTTTTTATATCACATAATTTCATAAAAGTTTTTGTTTTTCAATATCATTTATACATTTAATATTTTCCATTAACTCATCATTTGTCAAATTAGGATATATCGTATACTCCTCTTCTGTGAACATTTGTAATAATGTTGATAAAAATTCTTCTTCGTTGATTTGGCGTTCTTTATTTCTGCATTCATTGTGTACATTCATATGTATTTCTACAATAGTTTTATATCTTACATTTTTGCTATTTGACAAATTTAAGTTTTTCACAATATAGGTTTCATTTATTTTTATATATTCTATAATTTTATCATGGTATAATGGATGTTATAAGTGATAGTGTTTTAAAATATCATTTTTACTCTCAGAATGTGAAAGTAATAATATTTCCAATTATTTAACTTACCTTCTTAATGTCTTTTTTGTACTTTTTTAAGAGTTATATTAAAATGTACATCAATATAACATAAATATATTTATGAAATAAATTACTAGAATTATCAATTCTTATTACATATTTTATTAGCTAAATTAATGAATCTTTTCCTTTTCTACTATGCTTAGTGATAAAATTTATTCTTATTTATTTTTAGAATTGTTTTTATACATATATATATGTATATATTATATAAATATATTTTTTGGAATAAATACTACATATACTATATATGTTGATTTTTAGTACTAACGTTAGTATTGGTTGTCTAATTAATATTAATATTTTATTATTTTTTTACACTTTATTAAATATATACATTTTCCTAAAATATATATACTTTTTTATATTTTGTTCATTATATACTTGGGCTCAATTAAAGGCTCCTTTTTGCATGAGACTTTTGTAGTTTTCCATAGAACATACATTTATAATATTACGTTGAAATATTATAATTAAATGAATTATTGACATTTTTTTTTTGTGCATTTTTAAAATAAATTTCATTTAACTCTTTTAATATTTTATTTTATATGAACGAATATATTTATTGTTGAATATTTATAAATTATAATTTTTTACAGTATAATATATAATATAATATCTACTGTTACAAGAATAGTTTTATCATCTTTAGTACTATTTATTATTATACGATCCTTGCATTCATCAAGATATTTCAAAATATTTACTTTTTTTGTATTATATAAAGTGAAAATATACAGACAAACTAAAACATTTAAAAGAAAATTACATTTTCGTAAATGCAGTACTATAAAAATGGTAATTTAGTGGCGTAAAATAGTGAATCTAGTAGATTATTAATATACTTAATTGGAATAATTTTTATTGTTAGAAAAAAAAATAAAAATAAATATTAGAATAAATGTTAATGTAATTAATGGAAATAAGGAATCAACTTCATATGTAGTATAATTAGTAGGTGCCATTTCTCAATATTATAACTTTCTAAGTGACAGTTTTACGAGATTTGGAATTAATTGAAATTGATTATATTCCTGTAGGATATTGAAAAATAGGATGTTGCACTTTTGGACTAGGTAATATGATTTTTATCAGCATAATATTCATAACTATGGTTTTTTAATTGAACATGTATATAAGTTCCATTTTGTGCAAGAATTATATTTATGAAATTATTATGTAATTAGTCATATTTGTTCACTGTACATGGAAAAATTATATGTGTTTATTCAAATATGCAAAATTTTTAGAAATAGTAAAATATTAAATTTATGAGTAAATTTATAAAAAAGGAAAAATTAAAAAGTATTATGTTTTTTCCAAAAAGTCGATATTCAGGTATCTGTGTAAATTATATTTAAACCATATAAATAAGATATAAGACTCCATAAAAATTGAACGCTTTAATGAATTTTTTTTTTTGGTGAATATGGTAATATATTGATTGTGTATATATGAAAATAATATTTTTAAAGGTGAAATTTATAAATATTTTATATTTTCATGTTTATTTGTAAATTTTAAACATAATTATCTTATTTTATTTTATATAAAAAAGGCATAGCATGTGAACGTACAAACTTTAATAGGACATGTATATAAAAAAAAAAAAAAAAAATTATTGACATATTATATATATACGTAATAATAAGAAAATTGTGCATTTTCCACAGAAATTAAACTGTGGGTTTAGGATTTATTAATTTGAGAATATGATAAATCATTTATACAATATTTATTTATTTCTTAAAAGGATATCTCATAAAATGTTTTAAAAACCGTGAATCTAACTAAATTGAAAAGGTTCAATTACAAATAAATGTTAAATAGGATTTTATTTATGCAGAGTTTATTTGCCTTAATTTATTATCTAAGTTTTATGTACAGCATAATTACATATATATTATATGGGATAAGGTATTTTTCATATTGATATATTATCGGTAAGTAAAATTTTTGATGGACAGTTTATGAAAATGCTAAAAGAAAATAAATTAGTTTTTTCATAAATGTTACTACAATAATATATATATATTAAATCAATAAAAATTTAATAATGTAATTTTTAGATATTAAAAATTAGATATATTTTTCTTTTTTATATTCATTTACATGTAATTTTTTACTCTTTAATAAAAATAATATAAAGTTTTATTCCACATAATTACTATAGTTTGTATATATATAATATTTTTTAAATTATACGCTTAATGAAAATAATATAAAATGGCCATAAAATTTTTTAAATAATATTTTATAGATATTAGAATTATATTCGCTAAAATATTTATTATTTAAATATTTAAGGAGTTCTACTACAGTCCACCTACAAAATATCTTTTCAGCTGTAGATATTTACAGCAAGATATATTAAAAATAATATACTTGTTCTAAAATAATAATTAAATAAGTTAATAAATCATTTATATTAGTAGATTATATTCTTATTCCTTCTTATTTATTATGTAAATATTATATATTGCATATTAGGAGTACATTCATTACTTTTGATATATTTTAAAAAAATGGAAATTTAATCAATATTTATATCCATTTTATCCTTAACCCCTTTTTTTTTTCCCTCTTTTTTACTCTATTAATATTTCATC
The DNA here is from genome assembly GCF_900090045.1 of Plasmodium malariae. Taxonomy (NCBI): domain Eukaryota; phylum Apicomplexa; class Aconoidasida; order Haemosporida; family Plasmodiidae; genus Plasmodium; species Plasmodium malariae. Next base: position 215,550 of record NW_021638312.1, read on the forward strand.
TAAATATATATAATTAATTATAAAAAAATAAACAAATTTAGAAGATGAGTTCAAATATTCGTTATTTACAAATAGTGGTATAAATTAAATATTAATAAAAATGATAATAGTAAATAAATATGAAAAAAAAAAATAATAAATCATCCCTTATTTACTTTTAAAATAAATATTTCTTTATAGATTTTGTAATATCGTATAATGTGTACTTTCTAAGGAAAATAATACAACATAAAAAATTATATGTGTTTGTGGAGGAATTAATTCACGTTATATAAATGACACAATATAAGTTTTTGTATTCTTTTAATAATACCAAAATTATAATAATTAATTTATTATTAAAGATAATCAGTTTTTCCGGAATATAATATTTATAAAATTAGAATTATTAATAGGAAAAAATCCTTTAAATTATTAGTAATAATCTTAATGTACAGAGGAATATATTATATATATATACTCTGAATTCTGTATAGTACATCAACTCATTATATATATATAAAAAAGAATGAACATTTTAATTTATAGTTCATTGTGAAGATGATTAATAAAAAAATTATTTTATTTGTGACCTGAATTAAATAAATAAATTACATATTTTGAATATTTATTTAAGCATTCAATTTATTATATTTCAAGGATATCTATTTTTTTTTTAAATAACATTAGGATAAAAACTATAAAGTATATATTTAATGTTGTTTTACATTGTATTTATAGTAAAATATAAAATATTTATATTCAATTTATAATTTATTTTTGAAGAAATAATAAAAATAATTGTTTAAATAAATAGAGCATACATTATCACTGGAAGTATATATTCGTTAATTTATTTTTCTCTTAATATAATAAAATATTAATGATTTATATTATGGAACACGAAAAAAACTTTCTTATTTCTATGAAAATAGTTTCGTTTTTCCTTTTAACACGATATGCTATTTTAATCAGGATCTAGCATTATTATATAATTTAACTATATTTATGTTTATTATATTTGTAGTGTTTTTTTATTTTTATTAACATTTTTTCTAGCATTATATTATATAATCGTTTTAATAATAAATATTTATTTTTTCTGTTTAGAGTATATCTAGCAAATTCATGAATGATAATTACCATCTTGGTAAGTTAAATTGAAGAAATTATCGATCACTAGGAAAATATGAAAAGGATAATTTAAATAATTTTCTTTTGAAAGAAAAGTTTCTAAAAAATGGAGTGAATGAAAAAATATCTATATATATTAATGAAAAAGCGGACAAAAGAAAAAGCAAACAAACAAATAGAAGTTTATTAAAGAATGCCGAATATTATACAGATGTTATTGATTACAATAATGGATTGTTTGATGGAAAACATGTTCATATTGGCAAAAAATGGATTAAAAAAAAAGGATATGATGATTTTTTGGAGAAAAGAAGGAGAATTGGAGATATAGCTTTAAAAAAATAAAATTTAGAAATTACGGATTTGGAGTAGCTATGTTTTTTTTTTTTTTCTTGGTAGGTGTAAGAATTCCCCTATCACCAGGATTAACATTTTTGAATAATATTAAATGGACGGAGATTACAAATAATACAGTAGGGAATTTTTTCTATGATGCTATAGAAAAGATGACAAATATTATGGATACCTATTCTTATATAGTATATTTTAGCATACTTATTGTAATATTATCTGTTATGCTTATAATAGGGATTTATATAATCTTAAGGAATAATGAAAAATATAGTAAAATTAAGATAATTAATGAGTATAATAACTAATAAGTAATGTATATCTTTCTGTAAAGATGTCTTTAATACGAAGTAATAACTATAGCAATTATAGTAATATATTAATAAGGATATATATTATATCTAAAATATATTAAATGCACAAGAGTATGTGCAATCTATTTAATACACAAACACAAATATATATTTTCTTTGTTTTTTTTAGAATTTGATTGTTTTAATATTTTTGAATGTGTTTTAAATTAAAATTGTATATTGATTAAACCTTATGGCATAATTTATATATTTGTCCATTTAAATATATTTCTATGTATTTATAATTTTGTTCTTCAAAATTAGTCCTTAGTAGTACAATTCGTATAATTTTTTAGAAATGCAATAATTAATATTTGTACTAGATCATTTTTATTTTTATTTTATATTCTGTTATAATCTAAAATTACCATATAGTATTTTTTTAAGAAAATCTAATATTAATGTTAAATTAAAGATAAATGTGCCTTGTTTTGTATTCTATGGGAAGTAATGTATATATTTTGATATATGGACACATACATATGTATATATAATTCTAAAAGGAAAACTTAGTATTTATTATGTGAAATATAATTTATAAAAATGTGTAAAAAAATATATCTATTATAAAAATCTTTTTAACGGACGTTTAAATTTTTCGCTTTTTATAACTACAATATTATATATAATAAAAGAACATACCCTTTTAATTACGTATTATTTATAAATACTAACCTAAAGATTTCAAACAGTTACATTTAAAAGAAGAGCTCTAACTATTTATTGATATGTTATTGAGTATAATAATACAATTAAGTTTTAGAGAAATTACATAAATGTATATTGTGTTAATAATTACCATATAAATAAACTATACGTTTTAGAAAATTTTTCATATAATTAAAATTTTAAATTAATTAGATAAATTTAATGAGTTATTACTAGTTCATTTGTAACATATACATATATATATTATATATATATATATATTTTTTTTATTAAACTGAATTTTCTTCTATTCATATATATTTATTTAAAACAAAATAATAAAATATAGTTGAAGAATTTTGAAATATTTCATTTACACATAATAGTATAAATAAAACTTTATTGGATTTTTTGTCTTTAAAAAATTTTTTTAAAAAAATAAACAATTCTAATTTTTTTTAATACTTATATGTATATTGTTTTATGGATTTGATAGTATGATATTAATTGGAACTTTTATATATATTATACGAAATTAAGGAGTGAACAAGTAATATTTAATACATTTTAAAATGGTGTACACAATATTTATCTTTTCATTCATCATTACATTTATTACATTATTATAATAATTAATTTTTTTTAACTACGACATCTTGCTTTTTCAAATTAAACATTTTATAAAATTAAAATTATTTTTGAAACAGTGTTAAAATTAGTTACTATTATCCAAAAATATAAAAAATCATGTAATCTCTATATTCCACATACTCTATGTTCTATATATTCTATCTTCTATATAAACTGAATATTTAGGTATAATAAAAAATTATTTATTTTTTTACTTAAATAATAAAAGGATTAATAAATAAAACATTTAAATAATTTATTATTTTATATAATTAATTTATGTATTTTGAATATTTATTAAAGTAATCGAATTATATTATTCTAATGAACATTTTTATTTTATAAATATAATTATGATAAAATATGCATAATATATTTTTATAATTACTTTTCATTATTTTCCTTATAAAAAATTTTATATAATAACATTCGTTTTATTCTATTTTTACTGAAAAATATAAAAAAAAATTAAATAAATAAACATAATGTCCGTATCATTAAAAAAATATTATATTATTGTTAATTTGTTAGTTAATATAGAACAGCATTAAAAATATATATTGAAAAAAAAATGAAAATAATTATTTTCTTTAAATTTTCTATCTTTATGTTTGTAACTTGGATGTACTATTTTAACAAAGATAAAGTAAGAAAGCATTATTATATAATATTCATGTTATTCATAATTTTAGTATTCTATTTATTTCGTTTATTTATATAAAATTATTTAATTTTATATAACTAATAATTACTTTATTTTTTTTAGATTACGTTCGACAACTCCTCAAACAACAATTGCATATTTGACAGGGAATTAAATACAAGAGCTCATCGATTATTAGGAAAATGTAGGCAGCCTAAGAATTTAAGTGCTCTAGAGTTAAAAGCAAATAAAGAAAATATAGGAATGCCCAAGAAAGGAGATATATCAAATGACGAAAAAGGGACAACAACAAAAATAACAGAATTAAATGGAAGTTTATTAAGGAATACAGAGGGATATAAACAAGCTAATAAAAATAAATCATGTATATTTGAAACAAACAAATATTCTCGTTTTGAATCAAAAATTTTCAAAGAACTGGATTATTTAGATTTTCTTAAAAATAATAGGACAATTAGCGATAAGACTTATACAAGAGTAATACGTAAAAAATATGGACTACGATTTGCTTTACCTATATTATTGATCCTATTTTTTATAGCTGTACTCATGATAGATTTAACAATGGGTTTAATATCTCCTAACACAGGGGGACTATGGTATCATATAGGTTTGTGGGACCATATAAAATCGTTATCGAGTATTGCAAAAACGTTGAAGGATTATTTACCATCATGGCTGACTCAATGCGCATCATGGAACTGCAAGCACCATCCACCTAGCGGAGATAGTAAATGTACTGAATTATGTACCTTAAATAATTTATTTGGTATTGTAGTGTATTTCTTACCTTTCATTATATTAGGTATAACTCTCATATTAAGAGTTGTTTACTACCATAAAAAAGTTAAGAAATATGAAAAAATTAAATTTAGGAAAAGATAAAAAGAATAAAATGATATATGCTTTTTTATTCAGTAAATTAGTTAACATAAAAGTGAATCTATAATATCTTTAGTTATGTATTTATTAATTATACCCATAATTGCTTAAATTTTATAATTTTGAGTATAAACCTTGGTGTAAATGTTATTTTTTGTGCACTACAATCAGATAATATTATCTTCTTAGAATTTTTCTACAATTTGAATTTTTTCATGTTGTTAAGTGTATACTTTTATGTATTTGTTCAGTTTAACTAAAATATTATGTTTCAATATACATATTTGTGTAATTAAATAGGTTATAATATAAAATATAAGTTTATGAATTATAATTAATATATAATAGGACAACCCATATAATTTTAAGTCTCTAGTTAATTTATATTCTATCTATAAGAAATTGTATATTATATTTTTTCTTTTAATCTAGAATGAAATTATTATTTGTGGGAATACTTAAAAAAAGTGTATTGTTGTTTTTAAATTGTAAATATATATTTGTTGTCTTTTGTTTAATGTCATTAAGTGAATATATATTTTTGCATTGATATTTATATGTAATATTATTTAAAATATACTATACGATTTCTCTTTTTATATATGATAGTTTATATAATATAGCAGAGACATATATTAATACACGTGAATTATCATTTCACATAAATAAAATAAAGTACCATGTTAATATTAATGAATCATTATATAATTATTTTTATTAGTACAATATATGATAGTATTAAAACATGTTAAATATATACATATATAAAAAATTTATAATTTAAACTTATTATACATATGAAATCAATCTTAGGGAAATATAAAGTCCTATAACGACAAGTGTAAATTGTAATCATAAAATTAACAGAACGTTATTTTTTGTTTCCTAATAACTTGTTTATATTCATGTTAACTGCTACAATCTTTGAGCACATAGAATATTAAATGAGTTAATTTTATAGATACATGTAAATATAGAAACTATATAAATTACAATATTATAAAGGCACATGAATAAAATCATGAAATTCCATTCATATTATTTATTATTAAACTATATAGCGTTTGTTAATGCTTAACTTCTGACAGTTTAAACGAAAAAATGTAACATTTTTAAGAAAAAATAATAAAGGTATACATAGTATTAAAATGTTATGGATTAAATTTTTCATTTTAAATATATATTTTTATTATTATTTAGAAAAAATAATATTGAAAGAAGAAAAATTATTTTCATTATATAGGTATAATATTGAACTTTATATTTATAAGATAAACAATATATTAATATGAATGATATATTTAGAAGAACACAATAACTAAAAAAATATTGAATATACAATTGAATGCTAGAAACATTGAATAATAAATAAGAATATCTATGTACAAGCATAATTCACCATATAGTTATTTAATTAGGATAAAATTAAATATATTTAATGCATGTAAACTCTTCACACATTATACTTTAATTTGAGAAAAATATACCAATTTAGGCATATATATAAATAATTAATAAAAAGCATTTTCAAAAAATTTTTTAGGAAGGAAACAATTTTAAGGATGATAAATTCTTAATTTATGTAAATATTTTGAAGAATTCAATTATATATAAGATACCTTTTTAAGAAGTTATATATGTATATTATAAGTTTTTAAAATTGGTTAATATCTATTTTAGAAGGATGCATTAAATGTATGTAAAAGTATGAATAAATCAATTATAGCATCAACAAAGTTAAAAATATTAAGAGTACTTATAAATTCACAATAACTCTACAAGTGGTTCTAAACAATAAAAGCAAAATAATTTTTTTTTCATATGCTTTTTCTTTTCAATATAAATATAGAATTTTTACTTTAATTTTTTTGATTTTTTATAATAAAGTAATTATTTCCATTGAATAGTAATATATTAGATGAAAAATAAAATATTTTAATATTACATACTTACAATAATATTTTTTACAGATAATATATATATAAGTATTAAATTATTAGATATAATAATTAAAGACGGGAAATATATTAACACAAAACATCCTTTCGCATAAAGATATATTTAGCCAAATACTATTTATTTACATTCATTCTTTAAATTATATCACTAAATTATATTGCTGACATTATTTATTTGTAGAAGAATAAATAAATACATAATATGTTCGTTTTAATGTTTTCAAAAGAAAAATTGCTAAATCACGCATTTCAGTAAATAAATCTAACACCTTTTCTTATAGTTATGTATATATTATAAACCGCAAATTGTTATTTGTAAATATATTTTATTTGAAATATATAAAACTAATAGAATTACATTTAATATTTCTACATTAATTTTTACCAGTTATCTCCCTTTCTTTATTTTTATTTACTATTATTTTAATATTATTTGTAAATATATATATTTAATTAATAAAATATTAAAAATATTAAGTCTATGTAATTAAATATTTCATTTAAAAAAAATGGAAGTTCATTTAATTTATTTTATTTGAGCATATTATTTTCCAATATTATTATGAATAAATAAATAATATATATTTTTTATCCTTTAAAATAAATATTTCTTAATACATTAAATAGAATAAATTGCATTTTTTGAACAAATTATATATAATAAAAGAACACATGTGCTTAAGTAGTAACTAATGAAAGTGTTATAAATAATTTAATAAAAAATTTTATACAGAATATTGCTATATTTATTTATTACTACAATTATTAATTTTATTTTAATATTATAGTAAAGTGTATGATATAAGAAAAATACAACAAATTATCCCAATATATAATTATTTTAAAGTTATATTTATTAATAAGTTAGCATCCTTAAAATTATCAATTATTCTTTTAATATGTAAAAAAATATAATATACATATATATATATATTATCTATATTCTCTATTGTATAAGAATTCTACCCGCGTAACAATATATAACATATATTTTTATTAGTTTACTCTTAAAATGTTTAAAGAAAAATTATTTAATTAGTGAACTACATTAAATAATAATTTATTTTTATATGTATCAATGAATTAATATTATTTTATTTTAATGAATATTAGTTTTTTTTTGAATAATATTAAGATAAAAATATATAATATATTTTTCAAGTTATATTTATTCATTGAATTGGTAAAATGTAACATATTTATATAAATTTAATTATTTGAAAAGTAATAATAAAATAATATTTTAAAATTATGGATATATAGTTGCTATGTCATTTTTTACTTGTTTGCAATAGGTATACACTTATTAAGAAAATTAAATTATATCAATAATGGATGGGAATCTCTTAGTGAGGGTAATATATGGAAAACATTGTATAAATTTGTAGGAGAGTGGGGGAAAACAACAAATGCTTATATATTTTTGACATTATTTGGTATACTTATAGTTATATCGATAATTCTGCTTGTAACAGGAATTTGTAATATGTTAAGGAATAATGAAAAATATAGCAAAATTAAATTTATTACTGAGTAAAATGGATAATAGTAAACGTATATTTTTGTGTAATTCAGTCTTTGATTTTAAGTAAAACCTGTAATATATTTAGTTATATTCTTAATAAGCATGCTTAAAATTTCTAATATATTAAAAATTTACATGAGTTTAACACTTCTTTTAAATACACAAGAATATAAATATGTTCCATATTTTTTTGCGAATTTGAACTTTTAAAATTTTTCCTATTAGTATTTTAACATATGATTTAAGTTTAACTAAAAATACTTATTATAGTAATTATATTTGTACATATAAATAGATTTCCACGAATAATATATGTCTGTACTTTCAAAATAAATAAATAAATAATAGAATTATTAATATTATTTTTTAGATCTCAGTTAAATTATATTTTAACTAACAATTACTGTCTTCTATTATGTAAATTGTTTTATTCTAAAATTATTATTTGTTAAGGTAATTAAAGAATATATATGATTTGTTTTAAATTAAAAATAAATTTGTTTTGTTTAGTATATAATAAAAATATGTGAGCACGCGATTTTGCATTGTCATATATATAAAGATATATTTTTACACAAAAACTTTATTATTATTTATTTTATATAATATTTTATGAGCTGTATGTAGGAAAATATATTTATGTAAAAAATATTCTTATAAGTCTTTTGGTGTTTTTCTTATTACATAATTATTAAAATATAAATATATAATAAAATAATATCTTTTTTAAATATGAAAAATTTATGATTGTTTTATATTTTGTGCATTATGAAACTTCGTAATTATTGAAAAGTAAAAACCAATTATTATATCATTAAAATCCCTGATTGTATTGTTGATTCTATTTTTTATAATTTATTTTAATATATATTATATTGATATTATATAAATATATTATATATTTATTTTATTTTTTATATCATTGAAAGGTTAAATTTGTGAATTAGTTTTAAACAGATATTAATAGGTAATATTTTCATTTATTTAGAATGTAATAATTAACAATATACTATAAATTAGGAGAATATAAAATTTTTATATCAGATGGAATAATTGAGGTATATAAAATATATATAATTTGTTACTGATAATAAATATAAAAGTAGTTATGTTTTATTGTATGTAGATGTTCCAAAGTTATATAATCATTTTGTTAATTTGCTACAATATTATTGTATGCTTATTGTATTCATATTTTAAAATAATAATACATATAATTTTGATTAGTAATTAGAGAAAATAGAATGAGAACATATAACTAATGTTTTCAAATTAACAATGGTATAACAACATTTTTTACAAAAAATGTATGTGCTTATGGACAAGTTAGATATGTTATATTTTATGTTTATATTAAGAGCATTAAGGGTTAATACTCATAAAATATTTAGTCACTTATATTTTGTTTATATATTGTATTTTTTTATTTATTATTTCAATGGATGAATATTTATAGAACAAGATATCTATCCAAGCATTTGTAATGATAGTTTTATAATAGATACATATATTCTTCATAGCCAAAGTATGTTTTTCTATTAATATAAATATTATTAATTTATGTTGAGTTAGATATTTCAAAAATTATATATAATATCTTTATAATTTCTTTGCTATTAGTTTAATATATCCTAAATTTATTATATATATAATGTAACAGAATTGCTGAATTAATAATAATTAAATATATATTTTATGGATAATATATCTTATAAGTTATATTTTTGTGTAATTTAGTTAATTTTTTATTTTTTCATATGCTTTGTGTAGCATTATTATATTACTCTATTATTATGGTGAGAATTATATGCATATTTTATTGTCTACTAAATAACTATGGTATATAGTTCTAATTATGCAGATTTTATTTAAGTGTTATTATAAATTCAATTATTTAAAAGTTTTTTAAAATTATACTAACTTATGTTAATGTATTGAACATTTATGATTACTATTTAATGAAAAATACGGCTGATTAACATATTTTCAAGGTTCCGTTTTATTGTATTTATTGCGTGCGTAATTAAAATGTAAAATTTGAAACTTAAGCACAGAATCCTAAGCATAAAATCTAAATAATGAAACCATGAAACGTAACATCTTTAGTAGTTAAATAGAGGCAAATTTTATAAATGTTTTAATATTTATTTTTAGATATAACACTTGTTTGATTTACCTTTATGTTTTTTCTAATTCAAAGCTTCTTATTCATTTAGCTATAAATTCCATTGTTTATTATTTTTCCTTTTCTTAACAAAGGAATACTTCTATTAATTAAATAAAAGAGTTTATCCATTTTTACTTCTTTTTGTAGTCTCGAAATATTAATGTAGATAGGATTTTTGTAAATTATCTACTAATTTTTCCATTGTTTTGCTTTTTTATGAATAGTTTTCAAGTTATCAGTCAATTTTTCAATAAGAATATATAAACGTTATCATTGTAGTCCATTCTCATAGAATATCATCTATCTCACGTATTATATTCTTAATATTTGACATGTATATAAGTGAATTTAAGATATGTATGTTTTGTCTACGAACATATTTCTATATATGTTAAATTATATAATTTTTAATTTTTCGTTAATATGGAATATTGAGTTACAATATATGTTGATAATGCCAAAAAAAAGGGAAAATTAGTAACTTTTATTTTTTGTTATTAAAAATTAAACAAAAAAAAGGATATATATTTCTATGTAAAGAGGTAATACAATGAAATATATTTTTAAAGGGATACTTTATTAGAAGAAATGAAGAAAAAAGGAAATAATAAAATTTTAGATAATATATTAACTCTGCGACTGTAGAAAAAAAAAAATATATTAATTGAAAACCATCTTCCAGAAGTATAATAAATAAAATAAATATAAAAATGTACTAGAAAGTATTTAAATATTTTAATCCTTTATAATAATAGTTAAATATATAAAGTGTAATTCTTTCAATTTATATTATATAAAATAATACAAAAACTTCATACATATAATTTTGAATAATATTATTAAATGTCATAATGTTGCACATTATGATTAAAAATGATTATTAATTCTTATTTATCTAATAAAAATATAATAACCTTTAAGTCAATAAATTGAGGGTAATTTATATAAATACTTTTATAAATTAAACAAAGCTCATGTTATATGGTTCAAAGTACGCTTTTTTTTTATTCAATTTTTTTTTAATATTAATGAGATAAAAAAATTTATTCAAATGTGGGTTTATATACTCTTTTTTTTAATTTTAACTGTAGAATGAAATGTTTATATTCTCACTAATAAATTTAAATATAAAAAAAGTGTTTAATTATATGAGATATACTAATTATAGAAGTATGATTATGATATATGGAAATAAATATAGTAATAACTAAGAATTATCTGTGTAATAAAAACACATAATGGTATATATGATTATAAATATTAAATTATTTTTATGACTTACAAGAAAAAAACAAAAGTACTTTTTTAAAATATTATATTTTACATATACTAAATAAATTCAATAACAAAAAAAAAATGTAAAAAAGTAAACACTATTTAAACACAAATACAATAAATGCTAATAAATTTAAAAATAAATATTGATTTTTTATTTAGGTTTCTAAAATTACATTTACCATTATATAGTATTCTATGTTTTGAGTTAATGTGATTTTTCAAATGTAAACACTACCCTCTTCAATTTTTGTTTTCAGTGATCCAGCTTTATTTTTATTCTACTTTTTTTTTTTTAGAATAGCCATCTTCTTCCTTTAAGAAAAATATAAGATATTCACTTCACTTGGCTCTATTATGAAAAATAGTTAACTTATAAATCTCTATTTTATATATTTTTCATTATGCATATTTTTCTGTCTCCTAGCCTTCATTTTTGCATGATGAAATATCCACCTTGGAAATTAAATAGAACAAAATTTTGTAATTACATTCCGTTCATTTTAATATAATATTTATTATTTTTATTCACAAGTCTATTTCATCTTTTTTTCTATAATCCACCAATTCCAGTATTTATTTTCTATCCAATTTATATAAAAGGATGTTAACCAATTATTATAAGCCCCCGTAGTTTTTTTGCACCACTGTGTCAACGCTGAGTTTTTATAATCTACATATTTTTTTTTAAAACGCTTAATTAAACGGTCCCACTGTTTCTTTTCATTTTTTTTCTTTTTACCCAATATAAATAGGCTGAAACTTTTATATTAATATCTGGATCTTCATATAATGCTTTTTCATTCCAACGTATCCAATAAAGCGCTTCGTAATATCTATTTGGATCTGAATTCCATTCACATTTCTTCCTTTTACTCCAGTTAGTCAATTTGGATGTCATAATTTTATTGTAGGCGGACACATTTATATTTTCGTTGAACCAACTTTCAAAATCTGATATTATATAGTCTAATCCACGTGTTCTGAACCACTCTATCCATTCATCGTCACTCCAGTTAGAACATACATCATAAAGATCTGACTGATATTCTTCGTGCATTCTGGGATTATAATGCGACCATTTTTCCTCTAATCTGTTCAAAAAATTATTAAATGCTTCATTTTTGTTTTTTAACAAAGCAGCATGTTCCTTTTCAAAATCTTCTATCATTTCTTTTTCCTGTTTCCTCAACCATAATTCCCAATCAAATGTTTTACGTGATTCTTCTGATAGAATGTTTTTCTCTATCGTTTGTCTTAAATATGCTATTGGCATATCTTCAGAAGTAGTATAAGATTTACAAAGTGCAGGTTTTGTTTTTCCACTACATATCTAAATAAAATATAAAAAAGAATATATGTTTTTTATATTAACATAATTTTTAAATAGAATTAACTAAAATTTAAATATATTTATTTGAAATATTTTATATTACCCCACTAAAGCAACCATTAACACTTTCAGAGGTAGAAGATAATTTAAATATAACAGCGGAAGCTGATACAAAAAAGAGTATTGATTTCATCTTAAATATTTTATAGTTTTATTTTATATTATTTATTTTTCAATATAATATATTAAATTACAAAAGCATGAACTCTAAAATAATAAGTATAAAAATAACGCGGAACATGAGAAAATGGTTTACAAAAAGTATTTAAATTACTATTTAAAAAAAAATAATAAAATAAAAATTTTTCAATGAAAAAAATATGGATCCAAAAAATTTATTATAATTTTTATAATAAGGTTAAAACAATTCTATAGAGAAACACCTATATTTACTTAAATGTAATTAAATATTTATTTATGTACCTGTGTCAACTTACAATATTTTAATAATATTTAATTATTTTTTTTATTATTTTTTTTTTAAATATTTAATTTTAAAATATAAATAATAATAAATTATAGGATTATTGTAAAACTTAAACTAAACATGTATATGTATATATATATATATAGATATAGATAGAAAGATAAAATTTCAAGCGTTATAATAGGTAATCACATTCGTTACTTTTTAACATATAAGTATATCATCAATATTATCCATACATGTTTTATTAATAAATACGTTACCCCTTCATTAACATTCTTATTATTATAATTTCTTTTTTTTTACAAAAATATTTTTCTTCGTAATTATGTGATTATAATAAATATAATAATTTAGAAATGAAGATAAAAATTAAATTAGAAAAAAATACAAAAAAATAAAAATTACAATATTGAATTTATACTTAAATTATGTTTAAATATAATTGACAATTATAAAGGGAATAATAATAAGGAATTAAAAAAAAACTTTTTAACATTTAAAATGGATTATATTTTCCTTAGGTTTTTTTACACTTTTTTTCAAAAATTTACTTACATTATTTTAGGAATTTTTTTAATTTTGTTTTTTATTTTTCTAATCGTTCTATTATTTTCTGAATTTATTTTATGTAGTATATATATTCTTAGTTTTTTATTTTTATTCTCTTTTTACTTTATATCTTAATTTTTTAAACTTTGTTAATTATTTTTTCCTTTTTTTATGTTAATTATTGTTTCATTTTTTTATTTTATTTTTTGCTTCATATTTTATATTTTTTGTCCAATTTTTTTTTATTAATAAACGAAGTTCTGTAAAATAAATTCTGATGCGTGCCATTATTTTTGACACAATTTGTTTAATTAAAAGAAATATTATTTACATATTTTTATTATTTTATATTTTTACTGATTGAATATTCCTGATATTAAAAAATAAGAATAAATATAATGAAATATCCAAAGAAAATATTATTATATATCTCTTTGTTTGGTATGAATTTTAATAATTTTAAAGAAAACGGAATAACAATTTACTTGTATAATTTTTTACTATTATACATTAATAACAGGAATATTATTTGTTATATTAATAAAATTTTATAATAAAGACTTTTTTTATTTATTAATATATTGTAAGAATTGTAATATTAAAAAATTTTAATTAATATTTTTAGAATAATTTTAAAAAATATTTTAAAAAATTTTTTTCTAATAGGAAGTAAAATATTATAAAAAATATGGGTACCAAACATTTTATGGTTGTTGAAATATGCGCGAAAAGGTAAAAAGGGGTTTATATTTAAAAGGAAAAATTAACTTATTAAATGTGAAAGTGAGTATTTAGTTAAAAATTAATTAATATCATGTTGTAGTGAGGACAGAAGATGATAATATCATAAAATATATTTATATAACATAGCATAGCATGGCAAATGAATAATAATATTGCAAAATGGATTTGATATATCATTTCCATGATTTACTATAAAGTTGTTAGTTTTAATAATATTTTATAAATCATTAATAATAATTATTTTACATTTTAGCAATTTATAAGTAATACAATAAATAATACAGTCCTTTAGAAATATTATTATATAACACTTACTAATGGAGAATGGCTCCCACAGTTGTAGTAAAATATAAAGCAAAATGATTTATGCTATCTTTTTCCTATTTTCCTATGAATGGAAAAATATTCTTTTTATCAATATATATATATATATATGTGTGAATGTGTTTCGTTTATTATGCAATATATACTATGGAGAAAATGAATTTCGTCATTAAGAAATGGAATTTTTAAATTTAATATTTTAATTTGGAGAAAAAATAAATAATTTAAAAGAACACAAATATATCTAACAGATAAGTGTTTAAAGATATACAATAAATGAACGCTATTAATATGCAAACATCAATTAACACATAACAGATTAAGATGTTTTCATTAAGTATATAGCATACATTTTTTTTTAATGTAACTTATAATATAAATTTTCTGCAAATTATCATTATGTTTCCATAAGGAGTTTTTTTCATTTTTTTTTTTTTTGTGAACAAAATTTTTATATAAATTAAAACATAAAACAGTCGAATTATGGGAATGTAAAAAATATACAAATAAATATATTTCTAAATGTGAAAATAACTACATATTATTATGTAATAGGATAAAATATAATTATAGAAATTTTTGTAATAATATTGTATTAATTCAAGAATAGTGTTACAATTTATTTATTTTGTTTTGTTTCCTTATGCCAAATTATAATTTTTTCCAAGTTAAACATTTTTGTAAAATATTAATATTAACTGCTTTTTTGTATAGGTATATTAATATCTTAGTACTTTTATTGAAACAAGTATTAATATATTGTTTTAATGGATAATATTACAGAAATAAAAAATGTATATATAATTGTAATATATTTGAAGTGCTTCAATTTCAAACTTCATATTTAATGATTAATATTTTCTTTTTATTACTTATTACTTTATATTCATTTTCTTTATTATATAGAGACATTAAAAAATTTAAATAATATTTTTCATTAATAGCCTTTTTTCTTAAATATCATCTAAATATATTATGGAATTATACCTATGAATTTATAGAAACTGTTTATCTTCTATTTCATCCGATTTGTCTACTGTGCTATCACTAACTATAGAATTTGCATATAAGTCATCTTCTCTTATCCAATCTTCTATCTCATTTCTGAAACTATCTTTCCGTATATGAGCATTAAATTCCTCATTTCTTTTATTTTCTATATCATTTTTATTATATTCAATTATATTTTCTGTAATTTCTTGTTTTTTACTTGAATATCCTTCTCCCTTCCATTCATTTATGGATCTATCCAAATATGATTCCCTATTTTCAAGGTTTACCTCCTTTTTACATTCTTCTAATACTGCTATAAGCACGAGAATACAAAACTTTGTTAATAATTTTTTTTTTATATATTTACATAATTCTTCATAATTTTCTTTGTGCTTCAATTCTTCTACATTTAATAGTGATACATAATTTTTAGTATCTTCATTTACACATTCATCTGAGATATTCTGCAACTCCTCTGCTAATCCATTATTCCAGTACTGATCAAAATATTGTTGTATAATTATACCCTTTTTTGATATCCACTGTCTCCATATATCTTTTTCTCTTTCTAAAAATGAAACTTTTTGAGTTTCATTTGAAGATTTCTTTTTTATTTCTTCCATTTCTTGTATGTAAGCTACTTCTCTTTTCCATTCATCCTTCAAATTATTAAACCAATCGTCTTTTTTCAGATTTTGAGAAAGATTTCTATGTCTTTGTATCCATTTATTCCATAGAATATTTTGTTTTTTAATATCACTGATACATTTAACATTTTCTATTATTAGATCATCATCTTTTAAATTGGGATAGGTTATATTATCCTCTTTTGTGAACTCATCTATGCATATTTCTAAGAATTCGTCTTTGCGGTTTTCCCAATTTTCATTTCTGTATTCTTCGAGTACTTCCATATGTACTTCTATTATGATTTTTGATCTGTCTTTTTTTTGCTTCGACAAGTTTACTTTTTTTCTACGTTCATTTATTTTAATTTTTTTTATGATTTCTTCATCATCATATATTGGGCTTTCTAAGTGATAATTTGTGAAAAACTTACTTTTTTTATCAAATAGTGAAGGTACTTTTATTCTAAGGAATTTCATTTGTTTTCTTTTTATATTTTTTTTTTTCTTAAACATCCCTATTAATGCGTACTACAAAGAAAAAAAAAAAACATTTATAAAATAAATTATTAGAATAATCAAATTCTTATTATATATTTAGGCTTATGTTTTTATTTTACTTTAATAAAAAAAGAAAATACAATAATAATAATAATACTTATTAAAGTAGATGATGTATGAGTGTTAGATCGTTGCAGTACTTGACCTGTAGCATCTTTTTAAACATGTATACAATATATATATATTAATGTATTTAGTTATTTTAAAATAACAAAATAACTAGCTTTATTGTTACCTGCAAATGTAGGGGGCGTAGAAGGAGCAGAAGAGTGTGAAACACTTACTTGCATTGAAGTAGATGAAGAAATAACTTTAGAATCAATCATGTCTTCCAGTGCTCCCGTATTTGGAGAAAATGCTGTATCATCGGATGATTTCCTTTGTTTAATTGCAGATCCTGATGTTTGTTCGTTTATAGGTTGAGGATCCTGAATTTCCCTGCTGTCACCTTGAGTACTTGAATCTTTTGTTGAAGGTAGTTCCTCAGTTTGAGGTTCAAGATTCTGTCGAACCTGTTCTTGTTCAGTTTCTACTTCAGTTTTTTCTTCCTCTACATGTCCAATATACGAGTCTTGTTTCTGTAAATCTTGAGGATTAGATTGAACGCTATCTATTGTTTGATCAGGATCTGGAGGAATTGTTTTTTTTTCTGCAGATTCAAGCTGTGTCCTTGCAACTGAATATTTAACCGTGCACTCAGGAAGTTTACTAAATGTTTTAGGATTAAGTATATCGCATTTATTTGTTGGAAATTGGGACTGTGGATTTTTGCAATTATTTTGTATGAGCACTTTCTGTGTACTAAAATGGATATATTTTTCATTAATCCATGCATTATATTCATTAATTTTATTTGAACATGTCTCATCACATTCACCTGAAATTTTACGTCCTCTTGTAAGACATTGTATTTCATTTATTTTATTATTTTTATTTTCGCAGAAATCTAGTGCTTCATAATTTAATTCTAAAATTTTTTTTTCATTATTATCTAAAATTGGAAAACATCCACCATGATTTTTAGTTATAAGCTTAAAGTAAGATGTTGCCCAATTTTTTATTGTTCCTTCCCATTTATTTTGATTTACGTAACGTGGTGCATTTTTATTCTGTATTAGAAAATCAATCAATTTTAGGCATTCCCTCCTAAAAATGCTTTTATTAGTCTCATTAATTAAGGAAGGAGTTTCATTTTTTATTTTTTCTGCTATAATTCTAAACTCTGATCTGCTATAGTATGATAAAGCTCCTAAACCAAGAACACCTCTTTCCTGAATTCAAAAGAATTATTATGAATATTTTAATGAGCGTAAATTGTTACCTCAGTTGTATTATAACTTTTTTTTATAATAAGTAATTTACTATTAAATTTAATAGTTTTAAACAACAATGAATATTACCGAGGATAAACATTTTTCCATAACGACTCTATATTAATACCCTGTTGTAAAATATAATGTGAGCGAAAAATACATATACGAATATTTTATGAATAACATAATTTAAAAATAATTATATATTTATTATCAGAAGTTATAAGATAATCAACTAAAAAATAATGGTAAAAGACCTACAAAATGAGTGAACATATTAATATTTATTTTATATGGTTCCTATCTTTTTATAGTTTTAATATATGTCTATTGGATATAAATACTAATAATATTTTGATAGTAAACACAGTTACGTATATGTTTTATATAAAATTATTACTTTTCTATAACGAAAAGATCAAATAGATGACAATAACAAATTATATATAAGTTATGTTAATATGTAATATAATATTTTTTGCGTAAAATTATCATTATATATGTAATGCAATTTTTTATATTTTTTTTATTGCGATACTATTGTTACTTACTTCTTTTATAAATCTCCCCGTTTAATAACTATTATGTTAACAGTTCTTTTGTATTTACTACAATGAAACTAGAAATGAGAATTAATAATATATAAACTATACTAAATTGTTATAGTTGTAAAATTTACATACGATTAATATATACAAATTATTTTTAATATTATAGATAACAATCACCCAAAAATCTA
The DNA here is from genome assembly GCF_900090045.1 of Plasmodium malariae. NCBI lineage: Eukaryota > Apicomplexa > Aconoidasida > Haemosporida > Plasmodiidae > Plasmodium > Plasmodium malariae. The sequence goes on from NW_021638312.1 coordinate 234,788, forward strand.
GTAATTATGGCTTACATTATATCGTTAAATATTTTTATTATAATATATTTTTTTACATATATATGCTCGTATGTACAATGCTATTAGCAATCTTATATTTGAATGATTTAATTTAGACAAATTATTAATTATTTAATGTATAATTAGGTATATTAAAAAATTACAATAAATTCGGATATCTATACAACCTATTAAAAATTAGCATTATATAATACATCGGAACTTATTAAAATATATCATTAGAAAATGTAAAATACATTATAACTTTCATTAAGAAATAATAATATAATAATTCCATGTTAATATAATTATATATTACATTATATGATATCAAAAAAACTGAAGACTCATAATTATTTTTCTTTAATTATTTACAGGTGCATTAGAATATACAGCCTAAAAGATTATTTATTTTTATTATTTTTTTTGAATTTTATACATATATGCAAACATATTTATATTACTATTAATAAATATTTATTTAATATATAATTTAAAAAAAACGAATGCATAAATTTATAGTACTTTTTAAAACAATATTTGATAAATAAAATTAGAGAACAATTTAACTTTATTAAAAGCATCATAAAATATTCTATTGTAATGTACATACATTTTTTTTTCATTTTAATGCTTCATATGAAAAAGTACTTAAGTGATGAATAATGGTCAGAGAATTAAAAAAATAAAATTAATAATAAAATTTTGTAACTAATTATTTTAAATAAACAATTATGTTATTATGGTTATGATTGATTAGAGAATTTATGTATAAATGTTCTATGTTAATTTATTATTTATTTTTAAATTTAATTCTATAAAAATATTTTACCTCTTGTTTTACTTTTTTTATTTTAATCCCTTACAATACATGCCATTTTTTTGTTCTTTTTAACATTTTACTTAATAGATATATACGGAGATTTCATGTGAAAATAGATTATCATTTTATAAATATTATATATTTACATTTCTGTAATTGATTATATTAATTAGATATATGGTAAATATAATATATATTATGAACTTATAATAGTGTATGAACATGTGGCAACATAAAAAATATATGATTTTATGAAACATCTGAATTATTATAAATTAACTACATAAAATATATTTTAAGATATTTATAAACTATGTTTTCTGTTTTTTTTTTTTAATATTTTATAAATATATTAAAATAATTTTTTTTATTTCTTGATGTATTTTTCTCTATTTTGTTTGAATATATGATTAAATCTATTGTATGCTACTAAAGTTTATTCATGATCTTTAATTTAAAATAATAAAAAATTAATATTTACGAAATTTATTTAATATTTCTTCATATAACTATGATTATTTTATTTACGTATTTAAAAAATTATATTTAAGTGTAAAATAAGTAATGAATATGTAAATCTTTTAGGTCAAACAGATTGAAGCATCTGTTTTATCTATATATATATATATATAATGTAGGAAAGCATGTAGCTAAAAATATAAATATATAATAATGCTATTTAGCATACATTATTTTCTTTAAATAACATATAATAATACTGTTGTATTTAATATGTATAAATGCACAATATAATAAATGTGGTATATATTATTTTAAAAAGCACTTACGAATTTAAAATTAGAGTTCATATTATTTTAAACTGTAGTTTATAATAACCGATGTATTCTTATACTTAAATAGTTTTTATAGAATAACAAAAAAGAAGAATATAATGCAAGAATTTATATTATAACATATATATTGTAATACTATGAATATTCTTTTATTTATGTGTATAAATATAGAGTCACAACATATTATAAAAGGAATTTGTTTTATGTGCTTTAACTAATAAAGGAATAGGCAGCATTTATCTAAGTTATCATAATATTATATATATAATATTATTATTAAGGTTTAATTAATATCGTTTAATAATAATGGATATCATTTTGTTGTTATATATATAATTTGTTTAATGTACAATTCTGAGGTTATAGCACCGATTTTTCAAACATTGAGTTCCATAATATATTTCATTCTCATTATTTAATTACAAGAGTATACATATTACTATGTATATTTTTTCGTACATTAAATGATAAGATACTCTTATTATTAATATTTTTTAGCTAATTTAATGGTAATCCTGTTTTTCTATTGCAGCTACAGTTCATGTTACGATTTTTTAATAATTAAGTTACCTTTTTCTTGCATATCCATTTGTATATATAAAATTACCACACAAAATACTATTTATTCTAACAGTATTCATGATGAACAATTATATGAATAATAGGAATCCAATTAAAATTTGTGCTTTTTTATATTTTATGTGTATATACTTCATAATTTTTAATTTTGTACAAAATATTTTTACTTTAATTTCATGCTTCTTTTTTCACACTATTAAATTAGTTCTCCGTTGTTTTTACTGTTCTTTTTAAATTAATGTCTCTTATGTATCATTATATTTGCAATTTTATTTTTAAAAAATATTATTCTAATCCTTTTTTTTATTTAGTATTTTTAACATTTCACTTCAATTATCTTATTCAAGAACTTCTTTTATATTCGCCAAAATTATTATTATTGAACATTTTTTCGTTAGAATTTTTTACAGAACTATTTATTATATGTGATCTATTATCACCTGATTAAGATAATCATTTTCATAACCAAGACTGTTACTTGGTCAGCGCTTTCAAATATACATTTCAAAATATGTATGTTTTTATTTTGAATATGCATGCATTGTTAAAAGAGCACGTAATAGTATTAAAAAATATTACTTATTTGTAAATATAAAATTATTATGACAGCATTGTATAGTCTTTATATATAATAGGGTTTCTAGTAGAATATCTGCATTTTTAAATATAATATTTTATAATTCTAGAGATAAAATAAATAGAAAATGTTGAAGTAGACGTTAATATAATTATTGAAAATAATGATATATAATTATATGAATTAGAATCATAAAATTCTACTAATGACAGTAGACCTTCGAATGAGGTTTTTATTGAAACTGAATATCATTGTGATTCAGTAATTTTATTTGATTCGTTAATGTATATTAAGGTAGTTATACTTTTAAACATAGTAATTTTACTCTTGCAAATACCATAATCATTTTAAAGTTTTTTCAATATGTGAAAAATGTATTTCAATTTTATACAAGACATCTATTAATATTGTTACATATTAAGTTATATCTTTCTCTATAGATAATAATACTACAAAAATTAATTCAAATAAAAGAATTTTGTAAAATTGAAAAGAAAATAAATTGTATCAAGCATGTAAAAAAGAGGAAAATTTCGAACGATTTAAATTTATTAAAAATGAGAGAATGACTCTTTTTAAGATAATAATATTTGAAACCATATAAATACTATATTAAATTCGATAAAAATTGAATATTTAACTGAATATATAATTTTTTGTGAATTTTGAAATATATAATTATTGTAATTATACAATGATATTTTGGAAATAGAAATTTAATATTATTTTACCTTTTTCTTGTTTTATTTGTATGTATTTTATTTGAATAATATTATATATTAGGTATAAAAATGATATAATATGAAAAGAATGATAACTTTATTGAGATATATATGCATATTTATGAATATAATATACTGTGGAGATAATATTTAATATGGATATATAAAATGTTCTATAAATAAATTAAAAAATGTGTATATTATATCATAATTTAGTTAGAGAATTAAACAATTTTGAAATATACTTATTTATTTCTTAGAAAAATATTTTAAGACCAAAAGTTTTAGAAAGCATGAATGTTGCTAAACCTGAAATGTTTTATTTATAAATTAATATCTAGGACTTTATTACATAATTCAATAATTTTTTGTTTTTTTATAATTTTCATATAGAAAATATTATGAATTTTTTAAATGCTTTAAAGTATATTATATGTAGAAAAATCTGAGAGTAAAAAATTGGAATAATCCATTAGAAAATATAGAAGAAAATAAATAAGAACCATCACAAAATATACAAATAAATTAATATATATAATAAAACATTAAAAATATAATAATGATAATATCTGTAAACTTTTTTTTAATTAATGAATTGTAAGAATAATATTTCTTATGAACTAAAATATTAAGTTGAATATCAGATGATTACAGAAATTTTGGTAAATCATATATGTATAATTATTATCATCTGGATTACTTTACAAACGTTACAGAAATATTTTGGTGTAATATAACTATGCTTCTAAAATTTTCTTTAACGCATTATTACCTATTCATATATTTATTTCTACTTACTATAGTGAACCTGTAAAATATGTTTCAGTAATTATGTATTTTTAAAATAATAAATAAAAAAAATAGATTTGTTTTAAAATTATAAGGTGAAATATTACTAAATCATATATTTTAGACAATTAATTTGTTATTCCTTCTTACTTGTTATGTATTTATTATATCCTGTAAGTTATATATATATATTTAAGTTGATATATTTTAAAATTGATGAAATTGTTTGAACTACTTCTATATCATTCTTACATCTAATACGATTTTTTATTATGTTGTTATCTCTCATAATTATATATATTTACTTAAAAAAAAATATATTTTGTGGATGAATATAGAGACCTTCATTCGAAAATATTGGTGTAAGTACAAATTAATACAAAATTATAATTTTCCATTATTAGAATAAGAACAAAAAGAACCATTTTTCATTTACCTTTAAATATATATATATTAATAGAGTGGATTACGTAATAATGTAAATATTTGATTTTTTAAAGATTGTAGATATTATGGAATGTATGCGCTTAAGATGAAACTATAAGAATGTATCATAAACAACACAAAATGTACTTTTTTATATTGTGTATTACTATTAATAATGATTATATTATTGAAAATAACTAGTTTTGAAAAAGTACAATTTTTATAAAGTTAGAACTATTAATATTATAGCATCCGTAAAATAACTAACATTTTTTTTTAATATACAGAGTGGTATTCTCCATATATATTCTGTACATTCTATGTAATAGATAAACTAAAAATTTCTTTATAACAAGAAATCACATATTTTTTTAGTGGTTTATTATTAACGGTATTAATAAAAAAAATATTCAATTAGTATACTACATTAAATAAATATATATATGTTTGAATATTTATAAATAATTTTAAATTATTTTATTTTGATTGAAGTTATTTTTTTTTTTAAATAATATACGGTAAAAATTACATAAGTTTTGAAGTTATTTTACTTTATATATATAGTAAAATATATTATAATTACATATATAATATTAAGTATTTTTGAGGATATAATAAAAATAATTTTTTAAAATAAATTTAGCCGACTTTATCATTAGATGTATAATACTGTTAAATTTATTTTCTTTATATATGTTAAATAAATATTTGATAAAACAAAAAGTTAACTTATAGTTATAGAAACTTGTGCGTTTCTCCTTATAATTTGGATTTACTCTTTTATCAATGTTCTGGTATGATAATATTATTTAAGGAAATTTTTCTTGTTTATTTTCATATTTTTTTATTTTTAATAAATTTTTACTTTAGTATGAAATTATTTATATATTAAATAACATATATATCCTTTATTTATTTATAGTGCACCTAATAATTATATGGATGAATATTACCATAATGTTACAATGTTAGTTACAAGAAATTATTCATCAGCGGCAAAATACGAGCAGAAAAAAAAAATTAATTATTACAGAAATATAAGGAGCGAAACGAAATTATAAAGATTCAGAAATAAAACATATTACTAAAAGTAAAAAAAGAGGTCAAAGTAAAAACAAAAAATCAAATGGACGTTTACTAAATGAAGCGCAATTCTACACAGAAGTTATAAATTATATTAGTGGAATGTTTGATAAAAAAATATTTCAATTTTCCAAAAAAATGGACAAAAAAAAATTATAATATTTTTTTGAAAAAAAATTGAGAATTCGTGAAATAGATTTAAAAAAAATTAAATTTAAGAATTGCCGTTTTGGAGTTGCTATATTTTTTGTGTTTTCGGTGTTCGCAATTAGATTACCAATATTATATGTATTATGTTCTTTAAGCATTTTAGATTGTAGGCTTCATCAAAATGTTTTAACAAAAGATATTTGTATATAAGTAGAAGGGTATATCAAAGCAATAGATTTAAGGGAAAAGAATATATATATAGTATCTTTCTTTATACTTGTCGTTATATTAGCCATGGTAATTATAATAGTCTTTACTAAGACTTTAAGGAATAATGAAAAATATGAAATAATTCAGCTGATGGTTTAGTAAAATGAATATAAAAAATATATATTATTTTATTGAAGATGTCTTTAGTAAGAAGTAATATGTGTAATATCTTTAGTTGTATGCCTATCAAATATACACATAATTGATTATATTTTATAGATGCTTATGAGAATGCTTTCTCCATTTGGTGCGGAACTATAAAAATTTATGTTTTTAGCTTTTATGTAAATTTTAATTTTGCCGTATTATATATTTTGTATATCATTATTCTTGTTTCAACTTAATTATGTTTGTAATATATATATTTGTTTAAATAAAATTTTATAAAATATATATGCTTTTTTTTAGAATAAATATAAAACAGTACAATTAACATAATCTTATTGACATGTGAAAATTAACATTTGACATAAGAGTTTTTTAGTTCTTTTTTTTATTTTGTTGTAATAAAAAATTATTATTTGTCCATGTTAAAAAAAGGTGTTATTGTTTTGAAGTATACAGTAAATAGATTTTGTTTTGTACTTAATATAAGGAAGTAAATATAATTTTGTTAAAATGATATATATAATAATTATTTTTAGTTAGAAAAATATTTAATATTTATATTATAAGTTATTTTTTCCTTAAAATATTTTATAAAATGTAGCAACTATAAAAACTATTTTAACGGTTGTTTATTTTTATATTTTACCTTATATAATGTGTAATTATAAATATATAATAAAAACAAAAAAAAAAACTTTTTAATTATTTGCAATTTGTAATATATTACTAATTTAGGAATTCGTCATCAATATCCTTACGTTACGAGTTATAACTAAGTATTGTATTATTATTGTTCTTAAATGTACAGTTGATTCGATACTTCATAAATTATATAAATACAAATTATTTTGAATATTTATAATAAGGCATACTGCATATGGTTTTTATGCTTTATGCCATTAAATTATTAATTAATTAAATTTAATTAATTAATAATTGATAAAATATACAAATACCTATTTGTTCCCTCATAAAAATGTAAATTTCTAAATATTTGTAATATATAAAAATATAATTTATCATTATTATTAAAATAAATATACATTTTTACAATTCTTTTATCATGCGTAGGTATTATTTATATATTTGTATTATTTTGTGGGGTTTCTGCGAATATGTTAAGTAAATATTTTTTATTAAGGATATATAAAATTACATGTAGAACAAATGGAATATTACAAATTCTTCCATATTTATAACGATAATATTTTAAATAGTAGAAAAAAAAATAATAAGTTATTTATTTACTGTTAGTTAGTAAATAGATATTTAAAGTACATATTATTTCTAAATAATATTTAACATTTATTATTGTAATTTTATATTTAGTAGAAATTTTATTTAAAATATTATTTATTTTTTGTATTTCTACTTTATTCCTATAAATAAGAGGATACCTATATTAATTTTTTTATTACGATATATAAAGAACTGTTAATTCATATATATTTAAAAAAAAATTGCTTGAATTGTAGTAATAAAAATAGTTTGATAATAAAAAATGTTATAAAATATTATTATTCAGAGAATATATCTAATATATTATTTTAGTAAGGTTATAATGGAAATGAAAGGTTTCCTGTAAGAATAACACTATACCTTAATTATTTTTTTTTATTATTTCGTTTCTTCTAAGTATATAAAATTAAATAAAAAAATAAAAGAAAATATATCAAGAAATGAATTTAAAAGTAATTCATCAACGAAAATGGCTAGAGTTAAATATAATAAAAAAATAATAATTATTAATAATTATAAAAAAATAAAACATTAAAATTTATATTTCTTTATAATAAATATTGTTTTATGGATATCATGGAATTGCTTATGTTCGATATTTTATGTTTAATATAGAGTTTAAAAGAATGAAAGTGGAATATTCAATATGCCATAAATGTTGTACACAGTATAGTTTTATTCATTTGTCATAGCTATTATTATACTATTAAAATAATTAATATAACATAAGAATAATAAAATGATTCTCAAAAATATAATGTTAGAATGATTAGAACTATTAATAGAAAAATATCGTTAAATTTAGATGTTATTATCAGAATATATGGGATAATGTATTACCTATATTCTATATATTTTATATTCTCTATATTTCATATACTAGATAAATTCAATATTTATAAATATTAAGTAAATAATATATTTTTTTTATTTTATTTTTAAAAGAATTAATAAAATTGTTATTTAATTAGACTACTACAGTAAATATTTGAAACATATATTTTGAATATTTATGAATGAAATTATATTATTTTATTTTAATGAAAAATAATATTAAAAAATAAAATTAATATAAAAATTAAATAATATAATTATAACGTTATTTTTCCTTGTCTTTGTTACTACATTCATTGAAGTTATAAACATTTTATGAAATTTTTAAAATAAAATAAAACAATAAAAATAATTATGAAATTAATTGATTAATATATTATCCTTTTTATTCCGACGGCTATTAAATAATTGTTAACTTTTTCCTTAATATGCTACAACATTAAAAAATAATATTATGGAACAAAAAATTAAAACAACCTTATTTATTAACATTTCTGCGTTTTTCCTTTTACCATGGATATACCATTTTAAGAGTGATATGGTGTGATAATATTATATAAGGACATGTACGCTATTCATATTTTTTGTGTTTTATTTTTATTAATCCTATTTTTTAGAGAGATTTTATTTATTCTTTTAAATAAAAATTACTTCCTTTGTTCTTTTAGAGTACATTTAGTAAATCCACGGACGAAAACTACAAGGTTAGTAGCACATTAGTTACAAGAAATTATCGATTACTAGCAAAATATATACAACATAAGGAATCAATTAATTTAGTATTAAAAAATGATATACGAAATAATGGATATTACAAAAAAAAAGATATACATAATTATGAAAAATTATCCAAAGGTAAGGGTAATCAAACAAACGATAATTCATCAAAAGATCCGAGAAGACACAAACAAGATAAGAAAAAAAAATCTTGTATATTTGAAACAAAAAAATATTCTCATCTAGAAAAAAAAATATTCAAAGAACTTGATTTTGAAGATTTTCTTAAAAACAACAGAACAATTAGTAATCAAATTTACAAAAAAGTTATACGAAAAATGTACGTATTACGAATTGCTTTACCTTTAATATTATTCTCTTTTTTACTGATATCATTCATATTAGATTTATCTGTGGGTTACGGTGTTCAAAATGGGTTATATAAGATATTGAAAGCTTTTGGATGTGGTGAATGGATGAAGACATTTGGCAGAAAGTTTAGTGAACTTGTAGGGGGAAAATGGGCTATATATTTAAAGCCGTTCTTTATGCCTGCATTTGATTCCAGTGGGAAGTCCATTCCTCGTGTATTAGATTCTTTCTTCGGTATTGTAATTTATTTTTTACCTTTCGTTATATTAGGTGTCACATTTATATCGTGGATAATTTATTATCATAAAAAAGTTAAAAAATATGAAAAAATTAAGTTCAGAAAAAGGTAAAATGAATAGTAAGGTAATTTTTTTTTTTGGGGTTCTGTATTATTTAATATAATGTATTATCTGTAAAATATTTAGTTATGTACCTTTTAACTAGATCCATAATGCTTAAATTTTATAAATGCATCTATTATATATATGTTTTATTGTACTAAAGAGTCAAATATGTGCTCTCGGATTTTTTGTGAATTTTAATGTTTTAAGATTTTAAAATGAGTATTTTAATGTATTGTCTAAGGTTAACTATATATTAAGGTTTAATATATATATTTTTTCTTATAAATTTATTTTTAAAAGAGATATATATATGAGTTATAATTAATGTATTATGAGAAATTTCACATAATTTTATTGAAGGTATATGTTAATTTATACTTGAACTATAAAAAGTGGTACTTTCCATTTTTTTCTCTTATTCTGATATAAAATTGTTATTTGTTAAAGTACTTAAAAAATATATTATTGGTTTTAAATTAAAAATAGGTGTGTTTTGTTTTGTAATTAATGTAATAAAGTGGATATATTTTGTTGCATATATATATATATATATATATATATATATTGTTCTTTAAAATAAACTAGAATACTTATGTTTTTTAGTATAAATAATACATCAGAAGAATTTTTCATTATAGAGGGAAGTGTCATCGAAAAATGGATAAAATGAAGTACCATATTGATATGTATGAATAATTACATAAACAGTGTAATTAGTATAATATATAATAGAAATTAACCATGTAAAATGTATATGTATATATAAAGATTATAATTTAAAATTAATATACGAATAAAATAAATATTCATAGAAATAAAAAGTTTTGCACTGAAGTATAAAATATAATTATAAAATTAACAGGTTCTTATATTTTTTTTTTCAGTGACATGCATGTATACATGTGAACTTATATAAAATTAAAGAACATCGTATATTATCTGTATTAATTATAAAAATAAATGCATATATATAGTATATATATCTCAAGACCATAGTGTTATAAAATTTAAATGCATTAAATAATGGTATATTATTCAAATGTAATATTACTTAAAATGTATATTATTATAAACATATATTTATGTTTTATATTTAATAGTATAAGAGAAACAATGTAACAAATTTATTATAATAATATTAAAGAAATAATAATCATAAATTAGAACCTAAATTTCCATTGTAAATGTAAAAATATATTTATCTATTGCCTGTTGAAAGTATTGAGAAAAAGAAAATAAAACACATTTTATAAATATATCATTCAACAAATCATCTTTTAAAGGTACAAGACAATAATATATATGATTTATTCAAAATAGTGAAATTTCGAAAATAATATCGAATTTACGATTGAATGGAAATATTATTGCAAGATTAATAGGATTATATATGTATATACATATATATATGTATTTATATTTCATGATATGGTTATTTAATAAAAAAATTAGCTATACTATAAAAAATGTAATAAAATTGCACACAATACTTTAACTAGAAATCCAATAAGTAATTTATACAAATATATGTACGGTTAATAGTAAATAAAACGAAAAGTATTTTTAGAAGATCGAACAATTTCAAGGATGATTAATTATTAATACAACTGAATATATAACAAAATTTTATTATATATTGGGTACATTTATTATAAGTTATGTATGTATTATTATATATTCCTACGTGTGTTATTATATATTTTATATACAAATATTAATATAAAGCAAAAAAGTGAGAAACCTAAATTATTGTAACAATAAAGGGTACCTAAATAAGAACCATATAACTATAGTGACAACAGTTTAAATAATTTAAAACAGTAAAAGTATGTTAATGTTAATTTATATAAATTTTTAGTAATTTAAAAGTATTATATTAAGGTTAATTGTTTTTTCATTTTTATATTTTCTTAATTATTTCTAAATAATATTTTAAGTAAAAAAACCAAATAGTTTAATATTAGATTATTTCAATGATATTTTGTACATGTACTATTTTCATAAATATCAGTTTCTCTATTATTATATATAATGAATAGAAATAACTGAACAAAATATATATTTTCTTTTAAAGGTATTTTCAACAAAATGATATTTATTTATGTGAATTTTTTATATTACATCTTTAAATTATATTGCTTAAACTATATATTTGTAAATGAATAAATAAAAAATAACATATTAATTTAATATTATAAACAGGATTACTATATCACATATTTCTTTAAATAATATTATTTTCCTTTCTTATTTGCTACGTATATAATATGCTCTGTAGATTATTCTTTTTTGTAAAGTTATTAATATGAAATATTTAAAAATTAATACAGATACATAAAATATTTCTATAATATTTTTACCTCTAATCCAATTTTTTTCATTTTTTTTTCTTATATTAATATTTATTCTAAATATATATATATTATTAAAAAAAATAAAAGAAATTAAGTTAATATATTATAAAATATTTCATATATAATAAATGAGTATGAAATAAATTTAGTTTAATAAGATAATTTCAAACACTATGATACATAAATAAAAAAACCTGTTTTTTTTACCTCTAGAATATATTTGTTTACATTTATAAAACAAAATAATATAAATATGTTTTTATATATATATTATATAATATTAAAGAATGCATAAGCTTATATATTTGCTAATGAACGTGATCTAAATTATGTAATCAATAACATTGTACAAAACGTCGTTATTTTAACTTATTATTACTATTAATGCTATTATTCTAATGCTACAATAATTAATAATTTTTAAGAATAATATATCAAATTATTATAAAATATAATTACATCTAATTTATAATTTTTAATAGTATATAGTATCTTGAAATTAATAATTGATTCTATAATATGTGAATTAATGTAATACATAAATATAATCTGTATATTCTCTATTGTATATAAACCAAAAATTTCCATATGGTATGAAATTAACTTAATTTTTTATTAACTTATTCAGAAAAAGATTAAAAAAAAATTTATTTAATGCGTTTAATTAAGTAATTCAATTATATATTTTGAATATTTATGAATGGTATCAAATTAATTTATGGTAATTAAATTTAGTTTTATTTTTAAATAAAATACAGATAAAAAATTTATAGTACATTTTTAAAGTTATTTTTTTTTTATCTTGTTGTAATATGCAATTTAATTATATAAATATTATTATTTTCTCATAAAAAAATATACATATTGCCTTTTATAAATATAAGAATATTTTATTACTATTAATTTCCTCTTTACTAGATATATTAGAATAATAAAGATCTATAGAATGGAAAAAAAAATTAAATTACTTCTTTTAATTAAAATTTACACATTTATATTTATAAATTGGGTATGCCATTAGAACATTGATTAGGCATGATAATATTATTTAAGGATAATTTTATTTTTGGTACTTTTCCTGATCTATTTTATTTAATTATAATTTTTACTGTTAGCTTATTTATACCATTAATTAATAAATATTTTTTTTTTTCCTTAGAGTATTTTTATTAAATCATTGGATAAGAAGTATAATGTTATTAGTAATATAAGTACAAGAGCGTGTAGATTATTAGGAAAATGTAAAAAGGATCGACATCCAGATATGGTACATTCAAAAGAAAATATGTCAAATAATATGGTGAACGAGAAAAAAAAATTATATGTTAATGAAAATTGGGATAAAAGCAAAAATGCTCAAAATGTAACAGTATATTTAATAAGGCACGATACTTTACAGAAGTTATAGATTATAATAATGGAATATTTGATGGAAAGCATTTCCATTTTGAAAAAAAACTTATAAAAAAAAAAATGTTATGATCATTTTGTAGAAAAAAACAGGATGTTTCGAGATATAACTTTAAAAGAAAAAAAATTTAGAAGATACGGATTTGGAATTGCTATTTTTTTTAATATTTTTGTTGTTAGAAATAGGATTATCCATATTGCGGACGTGTGAGTTACAGGTTTATTTGAAGGAAATGAACCATTTAAAAAATGTTGGGAATATATAGGAAGCTTGTCCGATAATCTAAAACAAACATTATCAGAAGGATATATTTACCTAATTATATTTGGTATACTTATAACTATATTAGCAGTTATACTTGTAATAAAAGCTCATAAGATCTTAATAAATAATGAAAAATATAATAAAATTAAGATAGAGACTATGTAAAATAAATAATAAAAATATGTATTATTCTTTTTAAAAGTTATTAGTATGAAATAGTATATATAATATTTTTTGTTATCTACTTAGTAAAACTATCTATATATCATATACTATCACATAGCCACATGAGTATATTTGGTCTTTTTCTACATACAATAGCAAAAATATATTTTCTTAGCGTTTTTTTGAATTTAATATCTTTATATTTTTATAATTATATTATAATGTATAGTGTTAATTCAACTAAATATTATGGTTTTATATATTTGTTTATTGGTATAAATAGATTTTTATTAATAATATATTCTTTTTTTTTTAAATTAATATATAATGACTCAATCATTTTTTATTTATAAAACTGTCAAAATATATATTTGTACTAAATATGTACTGCTTCTCAGTTTATATTATTTTCTACAATAAAATTATTATTTGTTAAGGATATTAATAAAATGTTTTATAATTTTTATATTAAAAATGCGTGGTTCTTTTTCTATGTTTTAATGAAAGAAAGTAAGTATATATAGTTACATTGATATGTGCGTATATACTTTTATTACTTAGGAAAAAACTTAATATATATTCTACTATATATCTGTTATGTAATATACCTTATAAAAGATATTAATTGTACAAATATTTTTATGAAACTTCAATTTTTTTTTCATCAATTAAATGTGAAATTATAATTATATATTAAAATGTTATTGTTAACAATTATGGATTATTTATGATTACTTATCAGTGTGTGGATCTAATATTAGGAAAATTAAGTGAAATCTAAAACGAATTATAATATGAGTTTTACTAATTGAAGTGATAATAAAATTTAAAAAAAAATTTATTAAATACATAATGTATTGAAAATAAATAAAAAAATATAAGTTATTTTTATTTTTCATGTCTGTGGAATATTAGATTAATGAATTAAATTTCATTACATATTAAAACATAATATGAATAAACTTTTTTTTTTTTTATAGATTTAAATTTCTAAATTACATTTAAAAGTATAGAAATAATCATTAGGAGCAATTAAAATGAATACATTTGGGGGATATTACTTCATCATGTGTAAATGTATATTTGTTGCATTTTTTATAGTAGTACATAAATATATTAAATATTTAACATTATCTTTCATATATATGAGTATACAAATAATTTATATAGAGTATTAATAAAGCTATAATATTTAAAGCGTAATTTTTTTAATTCAAAAAAAGCAAAAATTAGTTTTTTCTTTTTATAACGTATATACAAAGTTTTAAGATTTAGAGTTATGGTTCAAATATTGACAGTTAGTTTATTTCCGAGAAATAGTATGCATTTACTAGTATAATTTCAATTTCAGTAGCATTCTTATGTAAACAATTATTTATTTTGTTTATTTCTATGCTAGTTCAGTAAATATGAAAATAACAAGATTTATATTTTAATTAGTTCCATTGCTTGCATATTGATTTATTTCTAATTTATAAATATTACGTAAATATCTATTATAAAGAAAATTGGAATCAAAAAAATACGTGTATTTATATTAAAGAAATTAAAAATATTTAACAATAAATATTTTTTTTAAAAATAAGGGGGAAAAAAAAATGTTCAAGAATAAAAACAATTCCATGGAGTGCTCTAGAATATAAATTTATTAATATATTATCTTCATTATATTAAACAGAACTTATATGTTAATTTAATTTATTTTGTAATGTTAGTTATAACATTTTTTTTTTTTATAAATTTGTATGTGTTTAGCAATTTTATATGTAAAAATATTTATTTAATTTGTTAAAAATTTTCGTTGTTAGAAGGATGAAAAAGTGTAAAAGATAATAAACGAAAGTTATTATGAATGTTAAAATATTTATATATAATGTAATTAGAAGAAAAAGTAATTATGTTTATTCAATTAACATAATTTAGTAATTCAAAAAAGTTATATTAATTCTAATAAGCTTTTTTATCTTTTTTTTCCCTTTTTGTTTTTTGAGATATATTAATATTTTTACATGTATATGTTTATTTATATTTTGAGAAGATAATATAAATATGTATTTTATATACTTTTAAATAATTCATTAAATAACAAAAAATTGTATTCAGATTTATAGGCAAAATATAATATTGCAAAATCTTTGTATAATTGTATAGTTATCATGATTATAATTCTTTTAAAAACATATGTATAATAATAGATTTTTAGTAACTATGAACTTTGTTTTATTAATATATATTAATTTATATAAGGAGTTATATTTTTTATAGATATATTTTAAGGTTTATATAATATAACAAAATTTCACATCATAACTTCATATAATTTTTCTATCATTTTTTCTGTTATATTAATTAATATTATTTAAATGCAGAATGAAACTTTACATGACATGTATAAATTTAGAATTTTTTTATAAAAAATATAAAATGTTTGGTAACTAACATTTGCATATATATTAATATATATTTTCTACCTGATTTTACCTTGTATAATTTTGTTTTACAAATAATTTTTTTTTTGTTTAAATAATAAAAAAAAATTTACTGCAAATTTTTGTTTAAAAATTAAAACGAATAATTTAAGAATTTAGCGTATAGTTGTATTTAAATTTTTTTAACAATAGTCATTTTGTTTTTTATATTCTATAATAGAATTCTATATAAAAATTATACTTATTTTAAATTTTTTTACATATGTAAAATTTAATTCGAAATATATTTATATAACTTCAATTTACTACTTTAAAATAAAATAAATAAATCAAAAATAATAATATAAACTGTTTCCTTTATTATTTTAAAGATTTTGAATATAGTTAATATTTTCATTATTTAATATATTATGGGATTCTATAAGTATACAATGAAAGAAAATATTAAGTCGCTAATTTTTAATAAAACATTTGCATTTTTGCTTTTTATTTGGATGAGTTATGATATAAATAATGTGGTATAACAAAAATATTTCATATATATTTTTTTTTTTTCATTCTATTGTTTTATGTTTTATTTTTAATAATAATATTTTCTCAGTATGCAAACATATTTTTATAAATTAAAAATGATTATTCTTTTTTAGAGGGGTATCATATCGTTAGATAAACAACATGGCTATATTACTTTAAGAAGTAATAGACTATTATTAGATGACCCACTTGATTTGGGATCAATTGAGTATTTAAATTTTGACGATAGTAACGCTACATTACAGGACGAAGATAAATATAAAAATAACTGTAGAACTAAATCCGAAATAGGAGAATCAAGGGAAAGCTTTTTAAGTATGGAAGAATTGTATAAATTAGATAGTGAAAAAAGGTCCTCATTACTTAGTAGAATAGATAGGTTTTGTGAAAAAAATATCTTTAATCAGTTAGATTCCATACATAAAATTAAGGATAATAAGTTTATTAATGAAATGACTAAAAACAAAAAGATATATAAAAAGGTGGCTTTAGCAGTTATTCCACCTTATTCAGTTATAGGTGCAGGATTAATAATAGTTACAGTATTAAGTTATGTATTTTGTAATACCTTATTGAAGAATGTAGGATCAATTGCATTTCAAATTGTAACTGTAGCTTTGATAGCATGTATGCCATTCTTATTTATAATGTGTATTGTTTATATTTTCAGAAAATTTATGAAATATGAAAAAATATATGAAAATAAACCAAAACTTTCTCAAAATGTATTAAATTTTTTGTTTGGAAAAACTTTTAATAAGACATAAAAGCACATGTAGTATTGTTTAAAATAACACGTTAATATAGGAAATATGAATACAATTATTTAATATATATGACGTCATCTACTTATACATGAATATATGCATATAAATTATAAATATATATATTCTAAATTCCTAACGAAAGTGATCGTTTTAATTTTTTAATTTGTGTTTTAAAGAATTGTTTGAATATAATTTATTATATTGGAATAATATATATATGTGTATTTATGTATACTAGCATATATAATATATGCATGTTCCATAAAATTCATATAAAAATGGGAAATTTCTAATAATTCGTTGAGTAAATTAGAAAATTTATAATGTTATCTATGAAAAGTACAACTATAATATTTCATTTCATTTTATTTACATTTATTTGATCAACATGATTATTTCGTTAACTAGTTAATAAATTGTATGATTTTCCTTAAGTTAATTGTAAATATCTTTTTCTATATATAATAAAAACAAATAAGTGTAATTATTTTTTTTAATAAGAGGTAAGTTTAATTATTATTTATTATAAATTGTATTATAAAAAATGGACAGTCGTACTCATTTGCTACAAATAGGTTTTTAACACATATTTAGCATTTTGAATGATTTATATAAGAAATTATAAATTTGTGATAATATAATATTCATTATAAAAATGAATTATATATAGATGATTAATAATTCAGGTGATTATAGATTATTAAAACCAAACTTACACTATATAAATATGATACATTAATTACTTAATATGTACTTTTCAATAAATTTTATGAAAATTACATAAATATCTAATATATAGAAAAGTTATAGATAATATATATATATATTTTTTTGAATTAATAAAATATAATTATATATATATGTATATAGTTTTACATTGTAATTAAAAACAAAATTTTGTAACAGAAAGAATTGTTTTCTAGGTATAACTTTTTTAATCAGAAATAACATGGTTGTTTAAGGTTCTAGTATATACTCATTTCCAATAAGCCAAACTACATGGTATAATAGAAAATATATTGTATCTTTTTTCTTTCAGTGAATTTTACTTTTTGTCTTATATTTACTTATATGGTAAAATTTATATAATAATGTACATATATAAATTCATATGTATTTATAATCTTTAACTAATTTAAAGAAATTTGTTTTTTACGTTTTCCTAAATATAATTTGGAATAATTTAAGAATCTAGCATAAAATATATTCATACATGGTAATAGGTAGTTGCACACATTCAATAGCATAGTAAACATTTTAGTAACTTTAAAATATTTAAATTAACATTCTTTTTAAAAGGACAGCACTTTAAAGAATTATTTAACTTATTTTGTGGAATTATTAACAAATTATATTCATCACATTTAGGATGAAAATTAGTTTAGTGGAAATCCTTATATAATATTATTTTATTTGTTTATCTATTTATGCATTAGTGATGAAATTAGATAAAATACAATTAATCAAGTTCATTAAAATATGTATATATATTAATAATAATAAAAGGAAAACAGTACTAGTTATTATCGTACTTATTATGCGTTAATTAATATCTACTACCATAGAATTAAAATTTCTTTTTCATTATATTAAGAAATAAATGAAAATAAATAGAAATTAATTTATATATGAAAAAATTATACAATACACAATAATATAATTTATGAATAACATATTAATAAATGTTGTTTTTCAAAAAATTAACAATGTTATAATGATCTGATAGAACATAAATAATAAAATTAAATTATCCTATTATTATTCTTATTTGAGACTTATGTTGTATAATGATACCTAAACATATATAAAAATGAATATTATGAAAGTGATCAATATAAAATTGTTTAATTCAAAAAATTTATATATGATAGAAGGATGATTATATCTGAAAATAAAATCATTATGTGTAAAGTTGGAATAAATGTATACAAGAACGTACAATAAATAATTTATTACATTATATTATTTTGCATACATAAATAAGTGTACCAAAAAGTAATAGTGCTATAAGATTACGTAATAAATATCAACTGTGATATTACATTATTATTAAATAATAAAAAAATTAAGTAATAAAATTTTTGTAGAACATATTTAATAGATATTTATTATTTATTACAAACAAATATGGGTTGAAAAACATTATTACTATGTATTATTATTGTCTTGATCATTAATCAAAATAAAAAAATTAATATAATAATATAAAAGTATTAAAAATTATTAAGCCCTTATGTTATATGATATTTTAGTGTAAATATGTCAACGTTAAAGATCAATATAAATATATGTAAAAACAAATTAACTTATAATAGACATGTTAAACATGGAATAAATTAAATATCGTAGAAAAAAAAGAAATGGTTTACAAATGCCTCAATTTTGTGGGAATATATAAGATTTAAGTGATGTTTAATATAATTTAATTATGAAATCTTCAAATAATAAAACTTTTTAGGAATACTAAATATGGTTATTTTAATATTAGACTATAGTTCGATTTATATTAGGAATAAATCTAGAATTATACTATTTTGGGAATTTTTATTTTTTTAATTTAAAATAAGTTTTATATTTAATTGTTTTCTTTCTTTTTTTCAATTTATCCTTTTTTTTCTTTTTTGTGATAAAATTTAATATGAAAATTTTTCTTTTATAATTAGTATAACTTTTTGTGTATATAATAATTTTATAGCTTTCCCTTACCTTGTTACATACCATTTATTATAAAAATGTTAAGTTATATTATATTTTTTAAAATATATATTTAGCTAGAAAAATAAATTTATTTAGCTCATATTTATGTATATATTTCTTTTATATATATGCTCTTTGTGCTATGTTTTTATAAAAATATAAAAACACCTTTACATTCGTTCAAAAATTTTCATCACAAAAGTAAATAAATTTATGAATAATTTTCTTCACATATATTATTAAAATATAATATTAAATAAAAAATAATATATATGTAGCATTTATTTGGAAATATATTTAAATAAATTATTCTTAAAATTATTATTACTTAATTTAATGAATTTTAACCAAAATTATAATGAATTTTTTTCTTTTTAATCATAAATATTAATTCATTTATTTGAATAAAATACAAGAAAAAAATTTTTTTTTTTTTAAATTTATTGATATATTATGTATAACAATAAAATGTATTTCCAGAATATAAGCTATATATAATTTTATTAATTTATGATAAAGAAGCAAAGCTTTCATATGGATTACACTTTTGAAAATATAAAATTTCACATGTTAAAATTATAATGAAAATTCCATATCCTACAATGTATTGTATTTCATCGAAAAATCCGTTCTATGTTAGTTATTAAAAAATAAATTAGAATGGAATTCCTTTCTTAGAAAATTAATTTTTTCATTTATTTTTATAATTAAAAACATTTAATTATAAGAACTAAATTTTATAATATATACATTGCATGTACTAATAATAGTAATAAAAACAAAAGCTGAAATTAATAAAGTCTTAATCAGTTGTATTGTGTGTACCAGCTACAATTTGTACTTTTTATAATTTTGATAAATCTAATAATTAGAAATATTCAGATAATAGTTTTTTTTTTCAAAAATGTTAATAAGATATTATTTAGGAAGTTTCATATTAAATAATTATTTTATATATTTTGAGTATTTATTAATGATCTTAGATTACATTATTTTAATTCAAATTAAGATTTTATTAATAACATTAAAACAAAAATTTTATAATTATTTTTCAATATTTCTTTTATGAAAGATATTATTTTTATATGCATTTTATTAAGTTCTGTATGAAGTATTAATAAAAAAAAAATTTTTAATTAATATAGAAACCTTTATTATTATATATAAACTATAATGGTGTTAACTTTTTTTTAATATATATATTATAATATTACTAATTAACATAATGAAAACAAAAAATAAGTTACTGTTTTCTAATATAATTTTTATGTTTATGTGGTTAAGTTGGGTGCGCTATATTAGCAGTGATAAGGTATTATAATATTATTTAAGAATATTTTGTATTATATTATTATTGTTGTTTTTTTATTAATATATTAGATATGAATTAATTTATTTTTTCTTTAAATTACATATATTTACATTTTTTTATTTTATTTAGAATAAGTTTAATATATCTTTGGACGAAAACTACAATCTTCGTAAAAAGCTAGATAGAAGAACATGTAGATTATTATCAAAATATAGGCCGATTAAGGATTCAATTACTGTATTATTAAAAGAAAATATTTCAAATAATGAAAAATACAAAGAAAAATATGTATTAAACGATGTTGAATTAACAAGAGGAAGAAATATACATCCAAGTAAAAGTTCATCAAATAATATAGAATGCTATGAAAATTCTAGGAAAAGTAAATCTTTAGTATGCCCAAGAAAAGATCCACATTTTGGAAAAAGAATATTAGACAAAATATATTATTCAAATAATGTTAAGTGTGGTATGAATTCTGATTTTAATTTTTTAAAAAATTGTAAAAAAAAGAAAATATACTTTTTGTACGCTTTGTTTTTCTTATTTGTTGTACGGCTAATACTAGATATTGCTTCAATAGATTTTAAGAACTGGAATATTAACTTAAATTTTTTACGAGAATGGGAGATACCAGCACAAATGTTAAGCTATATATTGACTTTAATATTTTTACTAATAACTATTTATATATTTAATAAGATTAAAAAATATGATAAAATGTTACATATAAAAAGTAAAATGAATAATAGCCAATATCGCGACTTCCGTAAAATAGGTTTTTAAAAACACTACTATCAATTTTTTTCCTATTTATATAAATGTATTAAAATCATAAATATAATTTCGTAATTTTTATAAATTCACCTTTAAATATCTAGTCCATCATATATGAAAAAATAAAAATAAACGTCTACAATTTTTTTTGTGAATTTGAATGTTTTAATAATTTTCATTTTGTATTTTAAACTATTGTTTCATTTTGACAATAGACATCATCATCAAATGTATAAATGCGTATTTACATGTATTCTCTTGAAAAAAATATATATGTATGTGCGTTAAGAAGAATATTGATTGGAATAAAATATATAATTGTATGAATGTGTGATAATTCATATTTGATGTAAAATTGTTTCTTTCTGTTTTTTACCTTATTGCCCTACAAGATGACTAACATTTTTATATTATTAGTTAGATGCATTATTAGTTTTAAATAATCAGTATATGTATCTTTTTTGTATTTATTAAGGCAATTTTAGTATATTCTGGTGAAAAGATCTTCATTTATTATTTTTTTTTTTTTTGCTAAATATAAAACATAATCTTTGTTTTACAATATTTTTTTTTTGAAATATGTTACGAAACATAATTACTATAAAAACCTTTTTAATATATGTATGGTGTTTTTTGACAACATAAATATTATTCTATAGATACATAATAATAATGTAGTCTCACGAAAATAAGTGTTATTTATAAACAGTTTACTAATTTATAGGTTTTATACCTTTATAATTAAATGAATAATTAAAAATTTTTATTTTATTAATGTTCGCTTTAATTGTAGTACTAATTAAATTTTAAATAGTTGAATTAAATATATAAGTTTACTGGAAATATTTAAATAAATATAAAAATTATATTTTTATTTTTAAATCTTTAAATGATTACATTAATAAATTGAACTTAAGCTTGTATTAATAGACAATGTGCTGAAATTATGTCTTTTTGTTTTTATTTGCCATATTATAATAATAAAAATATATGAAAGTGTTGTACTGTTATAAAAATGAAAAATTTCATTAATGGTAATGAGAATAAATGAATTGTTTTTTTGGTCTATTATAAAAATATGTAGAAAAATATTTTATTATATGTTGTTTTTATTTACGATTTTCTATTTATATAATAAGAAAAGAGTTAATATTATTTTGAATATATACGAAGTTGTATATAATTTATTTAATCAATTAATAATTTCATCAAAATTATAATTATAGTTTTTCTCATTAATTAAAAATTCAAAAAAGAAAATCATCTACTTGTAACTTATTAACTAAACCGTAATAATTTTTTTTATATATTAGATAAGTTTTAACAAAGATAATTTAATGAATTACTATATTTTATTAGTGGTATTTTTAATTAAATGTGTGTAATGTATAATAATTCTAATGACACTGGCTTTCCATTAATAGTAAATATTTTTTTTAATTTATTAAATTTTGGTCTATTTTTGATTCATTTGTAAATTATAATATATTACAATATTAATACATGATTCAGTTGTCACATTTACATAGATATTATAAGGTACTCTTTAGTAAATTAAATAACACGTGTATAATTTTTTTTAATGTGTATATATTTAGGAAGTGCAGAATATAACACTAAAATATATTGATTGTTCTGAATAACATAGTTGAAATACTACTAAATAAATTTTAATAAAATTTTTGTGTTTTTTTTAATGTTTAATAAAGTTATAATTTATGAAATAATATTTTTTTCAGTTAATATTATGTATTAGTACAAAAAGGTATTTTCAATTATGATTTAAAATATTTGCAAGAAATAACAAGATATATTAATATAATTATAATATTTAATAATTCCGCGCAACAATTTACTAACCTAGTGTATTTTGCAAACTTATCAATAAATTAAAGGTATGATTAATTATTTTATTACTACAGATTGTTGTTAATTTAATTATATTTAAAAAAAGAACCTAAATATTTATTATAAAAAAGCTCAATAACAAAAATATATATTCATATTTACATTTCGGTTAATAAAAAGAACATAATATTCATCCAAGTTTATAATTATACTAATACATTACATATAGTAAATACTTCATAATTTATATATTTTATATATTTTTTCTTTTTTGCTTATTAAATTATTTCTAAACGTGTACATTAGGAAAAAAAGAAAAAATATTTAAGTCTATAGCTTTACAAAATTTTCATTCGTAAATAATGATATAAATATTAAATAATAAAAAAATATGACTTTAAAAAATTATATTAAATGTATAAAAGATCCCTCATTATTTATCTTTAAATAATATAGAGTTTCGTGCATTAGTTAGTATTTATATTTTTTATTTTTAAATATATCATTGTATATAAAGGTGTTAATATGTTATGTACTACTAATGCAAGAACTATAAAAAATAAAATGCAGTATTTTGTATAATATATATTTTCCTGCATTTATTATTATAAATATATTATTTCCAAAATATCACTTTTTTAAAAAGAAATATTTTTTCCAAAATTAAAATTATTAATAGAAAAAAATCAACAAAAATGTTAATTATTCTCTTAATATATAAACAAATGTTTTATCTACATTATCTGAATTCTATACTCTATGTCAAAACAGTATATAGGAATGTTAAAAAATCATATATTTTTTTATAATTATTAAATTTATTGGAAATAAATTTATTTAATTTTTTAAATATATTGAATTATATATCATTAGTATTTGTGAATGAATATAAATTATAATATTTTTATTAATGTTAATTTATTATAAATAACATTAAGATAAAAATTATATAATATATTTTTAAAGTTATTTTTTCTTGATTACGTTTTAAAATGAAATAATGTCATATACATTTTACTAAGTTCTTACGAAAAAATAAAAAAAAAAAAAATAAAATAAAACATCATTTATTATTAGGAGTATATTATAAGATTGATAAATTTTTTCTTATTGCATATATTTCATTTTTACTAATCTATATCATGGAACGAAAAATTAAATTAAACTTTTTATTTAAAATTTTTATGTTTATCTTTTTAATTTGGATATGTCATTTTGATAATGATATTGTAAGTTAATATTATTTAATGAAATTTGTGTTATTCATATTTTTTGCGTCATATTGTTATTATTACTTTGTTAGAAAAAATTTATATATTTTTTAAACCATGGATATTTATTTTCTTAGAGTATCGATAATGAATATTTGTATAAAAAGTACTTTGCTGATATAAAAATAGTTACAAGATCATATCGATTACTAGGAAAGCATAAGCAGGAAAAATGTTCAGATATTGTATATATAAAAGGTGATACACCAACTATCAAGGAATACCAAAAATTGAATACTTATAATAGTATAAAAGTAAACAAAGGCATAAATAAAAAGCAAAATGAATGTTCATTATATAATGCAGGAGGTTATGAAAATGGTAGGAGAAGTAAAAATTTTGTGCACTACGGAAGAAATTCAAAATTAGGAAAAAGAAAATTCGACAAAATATACTATAGAAATACACTTAGGAATTCTACTATTGCAGATTTTAAGTTTTTAAGAGATGTTACAAAACAAAAAGCAGTTCTTATTTGTATTTTATTGAGCTTCCATGCAATAATTGGAATACTACTAAGTTTTTTAATACCAACCCAAAATGTAAAAGGTAAAATTATGATTTCAAAGCTTTGGTATTATGGAGAAATTGTAGGATTTCCTATATTTACATTTATAGTTATACTATCGTTTATTTATCTCTTCAGGTCAATTGCAAAGTATATAAAGATAATAAATAAGAAACGTGAAATACATAATACGGCGTATCCTTCTACTAGTAAAATCTTTCATAACAGTTATAATATATAATTCCATAAGAAATATACACAAATAACATATCTATATAAAATTATAATTTATAAAATCAAATATGAATATCTGGATTTGTTGATAAGCAAAAGTATAAATATGCTTTTTTATTTTTTTTGTTATTTTAAATGTTATAATATTTTTTACATTGAACTTTAAGTTATCTTTTGACCTTGATTTGATGGTATTGTCCATAAACCTATTTTTTTATTTATTAAGATTTTTTTGAAAAATATATATGGGTAAATATAAATAATTATAAGTAATATTAATATAATTTTGGTTGATTCCTTTTTTCAGTTTTTAGTGGTCACTGTAAAAATAGCCTTAACTATTTTTGCTTTATCTGTTTCTAGAATTAAATGATTATTTGTTGTGTAAATAGAAGAACATATTATTGGTTTATAATTAAAAATAAGATTGTCTTGTTTATTACATGATGAAAAGTATTTAATAGTTTTTTTTTGTATGGATATATATATATATAGAAATAAAAACAAACGTTATGTTTATTCTATGATATAAGCTTTAATATAAATACATTATAAAACACATTTTTTTATAAAATCTTTCTTAAAATTTTTTTTATTTTTTTTAATGGTCTAAATATGAAGTTATATACATATCAAAATATTCTTTCTAAATGTATTTCTGAGATTAGGTCTTATGGTAAATATTTTAATTTTACGTTGGATGCAATTTTTTTTATCTATTTTGTTAACTTATGTGTATTATTTAATATACAATTAATTTTTTTTTAAAGAGTAAAAAATAAATTTCGAAATTTTGAAAAATTTTAATATTTTTTTTTATTTACATACATAATGAATAAAAGGTTAAAGGAATACAATTTAAACTATAAATTATTTTTTTTGAATATGCAAAAATTGTTTTATTAGTTCAATATTATTTCTTTAAAATATAAATAAAAATAATTTTTTTATTACTGAACTTTTTTTTTTATAATAATTAAATTATGAATAATATATGTTGAATTTTTATGTGAAATAAGAAAATGTTTCTTATAAATTAGTTATGTTAAAAATATTTTTAATTGATATTACATAAATAAAACATTAACGAAGAATTGCTTTATTAATTTTATACTTTTCTTTTACTGTATCTCATCATAAAATTCGCTATATATACGTAGTTTAATAGATCATTAAAACAAAAACAAAAATAAATTATTAAAAAATAAAAAAACTTAAATGATGTCTTTATATTAATATGAATTACAAAGAATAATATGGGTAATTATTTCCGTATTAAATCTATGATTACTATAAATATATAGACATTAAAAATAAAATCGAATACCTAATTATCATCTAAATATTTATGTATATATTTTTTATATGAATATGTCGATATATCAATAATAATGTATAATTTCATTATTACATATTTTTTTGTTTTATTATTATGAATGTGGTATTATGTATAATCTAATCATTCGCATATCTAAATTAATAATTAAAATTCAGGTATATATTGAAATCCTAGGTCATACATAGTTATATGAAATAATTTAGACGTATAAGTATTCTGAAAATTCTAATTGAATAATTATAACAGAATATGAAAATATTCCATAATGAATAACGGGATTCCAATTTTAAAACATTTAATTTATTTTAAAATGTATATATAATAGATTCAGTGGACATTATAAAAATGGATTCCATGAAGAAATTTGAAGAAAAAAATTACCCTTAATTTTTTCTGATCCTTTTATATTATAGTGTTACTTTCTAATATATTTAGCAAATATTTCCTGCATTTTTCCTTTGTTTAATGTAAATAATAATAAAATGTGGAAATATAAATAGCATTTGTTAATATAATAATATATTTTTGTGAAAGTATTACAATTATAAAGAAATGTTATGTTTATTTTTTATTTATCGTATATCGATTTGTTTACTCCTCTTGGATATCAAAATATAAAAGTGTATTAATGGAAAAAAAAACAAATTAAGTACAGAGCTCTAGAAAAACGTATTCATGAATTATTAAATAATAAATATCATTGTTACAATTTAAATTTAATCAACAACAGAATTAATCCCCTTATGATCATTTATCTTTATATTTACTACCGTGTGACGTATGGTATATATTATTTGAAGACAACAAAGTTAAAAGTTTTGTATAATTTTTTAAAAATTTATTTCTGTATAATTTTAAGGAAACAAGGAATGATAAAAATTTAAAATAGAGTTAGTTATAAATAAAATACATTTATTTTTTATTTATTGAATAATATTTTTATTTTAAGTTTATTCTTTTCGTTTTATATAATAATGTTATGAGTGTGCTGTTTCATATTTATTTTTGTACTTTTTTTTTTCTTTCTTTTTTAATACTTAACTAATTTTACTTTATATTATTGTGCAATTAAATCAAAGATTTCTGAATAGTGTTGTGTTATTTATTTAAGTTTTAAAATTATTTGTTTTGCATTTTAAGCAACATCAAATGTATAACTTTATTTTTGTGTTACTGATTCTTACAGTAGTATATCATTTATATTATCCTTTTCTTTTTATAATTTTTATATCGTCATTTTTGTAATATTTATACACACTTATTCGTTTCCTTATATTTAGTGTGTCTTAGTTATTAATGAATAACCCACTTATATGCAGCATTTATGTCACTAAATATTTGATTTTTTAATGCATATAATATATACAGTAATATTTGTATTAAACTACTCCTTGAGGTTGATAACATACATTATGAAAACTTTCTTCATAATTTCTACTTACTTCTTCACATGTGTTTACTAAGGATTCTCTTTTTTTTTCTTCTACTTCAATAAGTTGAATTATTTTTTTCCTTTGTAAACGACTATATAACCATGATTTTATTGGAGTAAACTATATGGAAGTAAAAGAATATGTATATATATATACTAAAATGTGTTATTTCATTTTATTATTTTTTTTGTTTGTAAAAATGAATTATACTAATTATTGTACAATATTCATAATAATTATTATAATTTTTATTAACCTTATATAATAGGAATAAAGTGAAAGTTGCTATTAATACTGTAAGAGTTGTTAAACTGGCAAAAAATACATAATTCTTTTTAGGTTCTAAAATTCTTGGTACATTAGGACAAGCAGTTACATTTATCATTTGTTTATTATATGCTTCCCTAAAATTGTTCAACTCCTCACAAAATTCATTACTATTACTTTCTTCACACTCAATATAATATCTAATATATAAGTCATAACATCCTTGAGCACTTTGACAATTAACACTTTGAGTTGCAACATTTTTAATAAAATTGTTAAACTTTTCATATAAGTCATAAAGTTCATTAAATTTTGTTAAAGTTGTTTTATCAATTTGTTTTATATATTGCTCACATATATGACCAAGTTTGGAAGAAAATTCATTATATCCATTAAACCAACTAGATAACTTATTATATTTTTCTTTATTATTTATCCAGTAATTCAAGTATTTACAACGTCTTATTCTTTCAGAAAAATAATCCTTCTGTATTTTCATTAAATACGCGCCAATTTCTTGGCAAGGTTCTGTAAAGTCATTATCATGCTTAAGTATTGTAGCACATTTACTTCCAGGATTTAGTTCAGTAGTTCTATCATTAAAATCTTGAATAGTCTTATCAAAATCATCTTTGTATCTAAGAAATAATTCCACGCAATTATCCTAAAAATGAAAAAATTTAATAATAATATTTAAATAAGGAAAATCCCGCTTAGATGAAATATATATTTATCTATTTCTATAACAAAGAGATCTTGAATACAATATTATATATAATAATATAAATATAAGTTTTACGTTTTCTACTGTAACTCCAGATGCCATTGTATAAAAGAATATATGAATTAAATAAAATAAATTATATCTATATCATGTTAATACATATACAAATAAAAGTAATGTTCCATAGTACATTTATATATAGTATATTCCTTTTGTCGTGCATAAAATGTAAAAAGAAATTCCTTAGAAGAATGTCTTAATTAATTTTTACTTAATATTTTAAGAATAAAGTACATTCTGTATAATATAAAATAAAAGTCTTTAATTATTAATATAATAATTTGGAAAAATATATTACTTTATTGTAATTAAAAAAAATTTATACAAAAAAATATTTTTCCAATTATTTATTATTCATATTGGGATTATGTAGTTGTGTATATATATGTTGCAGAATATTAAGTTAAATTTAATATATATTTATATAAATTGTACATTATATTGGAATATCTATTTAGGAATCTACTGTGATTTTTTAATATATTATAAATATATAGATGCTATTTCTTTCAAAAGTATAGTTTTTTCGCTCTTATTAATTATCCTCTGTTTCTAATGTTAAAATAACACCATTCAAATTATTTGGATTAATTTTTACTGTATTTTATAATAATATATATATTTGTCAAGAAACAAAACATCATGATTATTGCTGAAATTAGAATATTAGTAAATGAAGGAGGAACTTAACTAAAATGTAAATATTATATCTGAGAATAAGTATTTTTTTGTTAAAGTAAAAATATAACTTTTTAAAAAATTAGTTTTAATTATAAATTTATTGTTCTCTGAATAAATTACATTGAATAACTATAAAATAATCCCTTAATTCTCTCCATTCTATTACATATAATTATTAACATTTTAAGTTCATTTTACATTTGACTATGTATAATATATAATTTTGTATTGTATATATAAATATAAACAAAAAATCAGATATTTCATACTATAAATTGATTATTATCATAAGTTAACGATAAAAGAAAAAAATATTTAGTAATTTTCTAAAGGGTTTAATAAAATTTATTAATGAAATCATTTTGTATCTGAAGAATAATAATAATATAAATTCATATATCAAATGAAATTTATTATTATAATTTGTGTATCATATATTTTATTAGAAAATATATTCACAATAAGTGTTTTACTATTCATTTATAATAAAATAATTGTGAAAAGTAATATCGTAATATTTTTCATTTTTGTATATGTGCTGCTATTTTACTTTTATTTATCATATATCATATGTTGTAACTTGCTATAACATTTATTTCAAAATGCCTAGAAAAGAATAATAAATTATTTCTCTTTTTTTCTTATTTTTTTATTTAATAAGATTATTCTTATTTATAAAAAATTTTATGTTTATTTTATCAATTTTTAGGCCGTTAGAAAACAAAATTTATAAAAATGAATATATTTTAAATATGTTTCTACGAAGATTTCAAAGAATGATTTTTTATTTTATAAGATGAAAATTAGAAAAATAATAAAAAAAAGATATTTAGAATAACAAAATTCTACCATGAATTTATATGAAATATTTTATTTATTTATATGATATTATTTTTTTTTTCAATGTATATTTATTTTTATTACAGATAATAAAAAATTATATTCATAATTTACACAAGTTTTATATTTAAAAAACCATTTTTACAAACATAGAGACAAAAAGAGTTAAATATAAAAAGGAATGAAAAAATTGATTGTGTGTTATTCGTTATTTTTATTATGATGCTGCAAACATGTAAATGAAAAAAAAAAAAAAAAAAAAGCATTTTCCCCTTTTATTTTATGTACGTAATTTTATATACACTTACATATAAAACAATAAAGAGAATAAAAACCAAATATTTGTTATTATTAATAACAAATAAACGTTTATTTATTTTTAATGAAAAAATTTATCAAGTAAATACTTATAAAAAAATAGAACTAAATAAAAGGAAAAAAAGATAATAAGGTTTAGGTTAAATCTATTAATTATTCTATTTGTATTTTACTTCATTTTATAAGTTGTATAGACTTGTTAATTATATAATAATAAATTCTGTATTAAAAAATTATAAGTACATATTTTTATTAATATATATGTATTTTTTATTCATCAGTACAAAAAGCATAATAAAATAAAATAAAAATGTAAATATCAAATTGGTTTAAAATATTATCTATTTCAAAAGTCAGCGTCTAAAATGAAAACAGTAATTCTGGTTATATGATATTTAAAATCTATAAAATAAAAAACACATAGGTCTCTTAAAAAATTAGATTTAATTTAAAATTTATATATTCTACGTAAAAATTTGAGCAACCCATGTAAAATTCAAATTAGAAATAAGCAAAAAATTTTGATTTGTTAAATTATTTTGATACATTACTTATTTTATCTACCGTATAATCATAGCGTTATATAATAGTTATATAGAGTAGCAGTAAATATAGTGATATTCTTATATTTCTATAAATCATTGTTTGTTTCAAGAAAAAAAATAAAAAGATAAGTATTGAAAAGAAAAATTTTCAAATATATATTTTTTAATTTTAATAAAATTATTTTTTTTAATATTTTTTGTTGTCTTTTATTTCATTTTTGTAAACACAATTTTCTTTTTAAGTGGTAAATCTTTTTTCAAAATAGTAAAATATATTATTAAGCCTTATTTTTAGTTCCTATTTAATAAAACTATAAATCACAGGAAAAAAAAAGATACTTGTTTGCATTACAAATATATTATATTATTAGTACAATACATAATAAATTTTTAAGAAACAAATATAATTTTGAAAAAAAAGACGTCATCAAATGATGAATAAGGAGATAATAAAAAGGAAAGAAAAAAAAGTATAAACGTCACTTAGAATATATTAGAGAAAATACAAATTTCCACAAAATATCAAGACTAATTAAATTAAAAAATATAAGAAATAACTCCAAACAATATAATAATAATTAAAACATAGATTAATAGATATAAATGAGAATAAAATTATTACCAAAAATATAAGTCCTACATCAAAATCTATCAAAGAATACAGAATATATATTTTGAAAAATGACTATTGTATATAGTGTGCTATACAGATGGATATAGAAAAGATAGAAACTTAATTAAAACATTTATAATGAAATACATTTACGTAATTTAAATATATTACTTGTCTCCTCACATTTGAAATTATTAGTCTTAATTCTCTATTTCAAAAAATTACTGTATAACGTTTTAACTTTTGCTAGTATATGTAATGTAATATTAATCTAACATTTCTAGATACTCTAAAATATAGTTTATCGTCAAAAAGAATAGTTAGCATCATTATTAAGCATAATTATTTTCTGCAAAAGAGTATTTATTTCGGAGTTTAAAAAAATTTATTGTATTCTTAATGATACTACATACTGTAATAATATTATTGAAATATGTAATATATATGAAATCACTAATATATACTTATATATTTTGATATGAAATATGAAAATTAATATATATTCTTAAATTTTAATAAAATTAGAATATATTTTTTCCAATATTTATTATATAATGCTTTTTTAATGTGTCTGTTTTTATATAATATATATGCATTTAATAATACTAATTATTTATGATATATGTATTTACTTAAAAACAAGTTAAATATTACGAGAATAAATGTAAATTATTTATATATGATACTTTTATTTGGATGAATATGAATAATTAATTTAAACATACACGAATACTTTTATTAGATATAAAATTATGTAACCGCACATTTGGATTTCCCTTTTTAAAATATACAAATTTTATAGGTGTTTTCACTTCAAGAATACAAAATTTAATATAACATTGCATAAATGTTCTAAATATTCGAAATATATTTAACGTGCAGCTTGTATTTTTTGAAACAAAGAAAAATTTTACCTTATTTTTATTTTTGTTTCACATTCTATAATTAGTATTAAATTTCATATAAGTTTAATTTTTTTAATTAATAAATAATGTTTAACAATTATAGTAAGCGTACAGAACTATTTTTTTTTTTTAGGTTAATGAGAAAAAAATTAATAGTTATATTTGTAATATATATGTCAATATGTGTATTCAATGTATATATATATTTTTTATATTAAATATAAAATTAAATCATTAAACATCAAAAGATCAATTTTATTATATTTATAAATGTTATAAATAACAAAATTTTTTAATAGTTCTATGGGGAAATATATATATAAATATATATTTCAAACATTTTTTTATAATATTTACTGTGCAAACATTCACTGTAAAAAGTGTTACTTTATTAATAAATAACATTATTGCAAATATTCATTAGAACATTTTTAATATTATATTTTCTTTATTAAGGTTTATATTTATATTTTACTTATTTTTAATATATTTTTAAAAACAAAAAATAAATATTTATAAATCAAATGACAATATCATTTTATTAGTAACTTGTTAAAATATGTTAAATTGTTTACAAGCTCAAGGATATTATAAGAACGAATGATTTTTATGTGAATGGGAAAGTGAAATTTTTTATTTTAGTAAAAACTCCTATATTTCTTCTATATAATTTGTAACCTTCTAATTAATATAATGAGTTGTAATAATATCATCCTAGAAAATTTGCCTAATATTATTATCTACCTCATATTATATTATTATTAATAGTATCTTAATGAGTAAGTATATAATTTCGTGAATGATTGTTATACTTAATTTTGATTGTAATGGGCTTTGATAAATCTTTAGATAATGTGACACTTTCCAGTAGAACATTGTTTTAATAAACGAATATTTTGTTTTCAGAGGATGAGAAGTAGACAAAAAAGGTAGTATTAAAAGTTACGTTATTTGTAAATGGCATTATGATTCAGAAATGAGAAAGATATAAATGTATTAGAATTTGTTAGAAAATTAGAATCTATGAGTAAAAATAATACAACAGTTGCGTCCAAATTTTTAGTTTATAAATTTACATGAATTATATGCAAACCATTTACAGGGATAGATAATTTCTTTGAAAAATATGTTGGCTATTTATTCATATATATAAATAAAGGAGATATGCGAACTCTAGGGAGAAAAAAGCTTTAAAATATTCATTACTATTAGTAAAGCTTTGATATTTGATCTAGCTGTAAAACTTTTTTTAATAGAATTTCTATTATTTACATTATTAAATTAAATTGGAAATATTATTTAGTCCCATAATAATCTTATGCTTATTGTTGAAGATATATTATTGTTATTCGTGTGTAATAATGAAGTCATAGTTGGATTATAGTCGCCTATTATAAGTATCTTTACGTTTATTTATATCCTAGTGTAAATATTCAAATATGTGGTTTATATTCGAGAAAATGAATATAAAGTATAGATGTAATGAACATATCTGTTAAAGAAGACAAATTTTTCATATAACTGATAAATTTCTACTTTTTGTTTAATGATTTAATGTTATTAAAAAAGTTCCTTCTTGCATGAATATAACTTTTATTATAATTCATGGATAATATAAACATATATATTAACACACAAAAGTAAAAAATTATGTATTAAATATTTATTTCGGTTTGTATGGTTCTATAATTATTTTAATAATATAGTGTATTCTTATGAGGTAATTTATTATTCTCATATGTTATACTTATATATATGTATTTTTTGTTTCATTGTAATATTAATTACATACAGCTAATTATTCTCAACAAAAGGGTTATATATGAGAAAATTATATGTATATAGGTTTTTACGTAGATTTTTATAATAAAATATATGAGCTCATTTAACTTGATATACAAAATTGCAAATTAATACAAATCCCCTAAATGAATGAGGCAATATTGTTTTTTAAGAAACTTAAAATTTTTTAGTCTTTTTATGGTTATGAGTGATTATTTAAAGAACATATTAAAAATATTAATTATATAATCGTTTTAATTTAAACGTATATTATTGTTTTCCGTATGATAAAACTAAAACTATTTGATATGTTTTTTGTTATTATGAATATTTTATAGAAATAATAACAAATATTCTTTGAAAATAATTTATTATTGGAATTATATGTTTCAATGTTTATTTCATATAAGGATATTTTTACATTTAATATTTTTTTATGATAGAATTACCAATATAAACTAATATTATATTTCTTTAATGTATTAATTTTTAACATCACATTATCAATTTTAGTATTCATGAAATATTATAAATAAATGTAGTTTTCAAAATATATGTATCATTATATAACTCACGTAATGCTTAGATATAAAACTGTTTCATAAGTATAACCGAGATATCCATATTAAAAGAAATTTATAAATTAAAATTTATTATATATTTTTTATTTTTGATAGTATTAAGAGAAATTTTTTTTGAACGAATATTTATCTATTATTAGTGGGTTTCACAAGATATTTACGCATTCTGTTATTTCTTAAATAATAAGTACTTTATAAAAGTATATAAAATGGATATAATAAAATATAATAAAGCATTAAACAATATGTAAATAAATTTTTAGGTATATAAATTTTTTTCTTATAATAATTATATATAGATAATTACTTATATATGTGTGATGCTTTGCATTTTTTTCTATACATTTATTTACATCAGGTAACGTCGGATATTAAATAAAAACGAAAATATAAGGATTTTATATCAATGAAAAGGAATTTTATTGTTTCTTTTTAATACATTTTTTTTATTAATTTTTCGTTAAATAAAAGTAGATCAAAGTTATACATTTATTCTTATTAATAAATATATAATTATATTTTTAGTTATTCTATAAAAGCAATATATTTTAATTAAAATATTAAGATATGTTTTAAGTAAAAAGATTAACTGTATAAGGTTAATATATCTAATTTATTGTGAATTTTTTGCATAAACTTTTTGCATGATAGAACTTTGATTTTTTTTAAAAGAGTTATTATGTAAATTCAAATATCACCCAAATATTAATATTCATAGTTGTTTAATTACTATGGGTACGTATATTTATGTATTTATTTCTTAGGATATAAAATAGCTTAAGCATTTTTATTTTCTGCAGAAATGTAATTAGATCTCAAAATTTTGGGATATTATATGGATAAATGTGAATAAAAAAGATTAACACACCTTTAAAAAAAAATTTATTCTTTTATTATATATTTCTTTTTATTATTAAATTATTTTTAAATATATATGTTTATTTAAAGAAAAATAAATTATTTTAAAAATTTAAGAATATTATATTTGCAAAAAATTATTTAGTTTAAACTTAATTAAAAATAATAATTTTCAAAAATTGTTGTAGGTTAATAAAAAATGAGTAATTACTTTACTTTTAGATGTATATTTTACCATAAATTAAGTAGTATGTAATTAATTTTGTTTTTTTGTACACCATATAGTCTATAAAATAATGTATGTGTTTATGAAGTAAATAAATCATGTATTATAATTGACGTAACATTAAATTTTGTTTTATTAATTTATTGTAACTATTATTTTAATTATATTATTAATATTTTTACTAATAATAACATATTATTCTAAAATATTATGTTTAAAAAATTCGATTAAATGAATAACATCATTAAAATTAGTATTTGTTGTTGCAATATCTAGAGAAGTGTATAATATACATTCTATAGCTCCTATATATTCTCTATAAGATCAATATTTCTAAATATTAAAGGAAAACGTATTTTTCTTTTTAATTTATTGAAAAAAGGATTAAAAAAAATTATTTAAACAATATATCAAGTTAAAAAATTAAATAATATATTTTGAATTATTTTTAGTGTATTCAAATTATATGATTTAAATGTACATTTATTTTTCTTTTTAATAACTTTAACATAAAATTTTTGTAGTATATTTTTTGATCGATTATTTTTGTAAATGTAATGTTCACTACAGTTATATATATTTTATTAATTATTAACGTAGCAACAAAAAAATATTTTTTCAAATAATTAAAACATACTTTATATCTGCTAATATATTATAATATTTTTATTTCGTTCTTCAATATATAAATAAGAATATTAATGACACTTATTATGGAACGAAAAATTAAACTAATATTATTTATTAAAATTGCTCTGTTTGTCCTTTTAAAATGGATATGTTATTTTAACATTGAAGCAGTATAATAATAATATTTAAGGATATTTGTATTGTTTTTATTTTTAGTAATTTATATTTATTAATACTTTTTGTTTTTTATTATAGTGTATATCAACTAAATGACATATATTTACATTTTCCTTTTTTTTTAGAGTATGTTTAAGAAATCATTTAATAGGTACTTCGACCTTGATAGAAAAACAAATACAAAAAATTATCGATTACTAGCAAAAAGTAAACGGCTTAATAATTCAAATAATTTAGAGATAATATATGATATATCTAATAATGCAGGATACAAAAAAATAAGTGTAAATAATAATGAAAGAGGTGATAAAGAAAAAAAAAAACAATCTAATAGATGCTTATTAAATAAAGCACAATACTATACGGAATATATTGATTATAATAATGGAATATTTGATGGAAAACATTTCCATTTTGAAAAAAAATGGATTAAAAAAAAAGATTATGATAATTTTCTTGAAAAAAAAAGGAGAATTCGTGCTATAACTTTAAAAAAAATAAAATTGAAAAAATACGGATTTGGAGTTGCTTTATTTTTTATTTTTTTTCTTATGGGAATAGGATTACCAATAAAACGGGGATTTGAATTGTCCGTAGATGATTTAGATTCAAAACGGTATGCTATAGAAAAAGCTATTATAGATTTTGTAAAAGAACTAACAAGTTTAGAAGAAGGACAAATCTATATAATATTATTTGCAGTAGTTTTCATTATATTAGCAATTATCCTTATAATAGCGATTTATAAAATCATAAGAAATAATGAAAAATATAATAAAATTAAGTTGATGACAGAGCAAAACTAATAATAATTAATATTATATTTTTGTAAAGAATTCTTTAATATGAAGTAATAACTATAATATTGTTAATGATGAACTTAATAAGCATACGCATAATTTGTAAATTATTGTAAATGCCCGTGAGTACATCTGGTCTGTTTTGTACGAAACAATAAAAATATATATTCCTTTTTTCTTTTTTTATTTTAATAGTTTTAAAGTTTTCGAAATCATATTTTAAATTATTTCTTTAGCTTAATTAAGTATTATGAGAGAATACATATATTTGTATATTAAAATATAATCCTATGAATATTTATATTCCTTCTTTATTATTAATATATAATGTTACTATTCGTAAAATTATTTATAACTGTGATAACTTATATTTGTATAAGAGTATTTTCTTTTTACTTTATATCTTTTTATAGTATAAAATTATTATTTTTTTAGGTTTTTATGTAAATATATTATTAATTTAAATACAAAATAAATATACCCTGTTATGTATTATACCAATAGTTTTAATATATTTTGTTGTATTTATATATGTACATTTTATCTAAAGAAAACCTAATATAAATTATATAAAATAGATTTTATCAGAAATATGATGCAAACATATTTATGGTAAAAACAAGCATAAGAACTATTTTTAGTTATTTTTGCTTCGTATATATGTGAAATTATGAATATTTAATAAAGAACCATAAATTGTAAAATACGTCTTATTTATAACTCTGTACTACCTTGAAAATTTTAATTCGTCAAAATTAGATGAATATTTAAATCAATTTATCATTTTATTATTGTGTTTAGTAACAAAGTTAATTCATTTCTGTAAACATTTAGCATATATATATATTTTACTGAATATTACTATATAAATAAGCTATGTAATTTACATATATTCTTGTATTATTATAAGAAGAAATTATTGAATTAAATTTAATCAAAAATTGATAGATCAGTTCTAAAATTTTTTTTATATATATTTCTTGTTTAATATTATTTATTTATATATAGTATAAAATATCTTTAATATAATTTAAATCATTTTTATATTAGTAACTGGTAAAAACTGTAAATTACTCATTATTGTCATTTAATGTATCCTAGAAAAAATTTTATAATTAGTGAGTAAATATTCTATCAATAAATAAGTTTTATTTTATGATTTCTTCCTGAAGAAAAAAAAAAGTTTTTATTTATAGCAAATAATAATATGTTGAAAAAGTTACTTTCTCAATTGTGCTGGTTGCATAATATTATAATTAAATAATATATCTTTTTTATTACGAGAAAATATTAAGAATTATTTGAATTCAATTTGAAATTCATATTTTAAAATTACTTAATAATTAAGTTTATTTTTTCCATTTTATCTTAATTAACAGAATTCTTTTTTATGCATAACTTTTGAAGTTTTTCACATAAGAAATACGCTTGTCTTTGTAATCTATAGATTAAAACAGTTCTTACGTCATATTCTAGCAAGTAATTTCGCGTTATTATTAATATTGTTTATTTTTTTTTATTTTATATATGAATCATTTATATTATATGCTTTTAAATTTTTCTATCACATTTTTTTGAATTTTTAATAAATTAACAAATTATAGCTCAGTATTTATAAATTTTGTTTTGCTGTTTAGTCAGAATATAGTGACACAAGGCATATAATATCTTATATACTTTCTAAAAGATTAAGCATAAATATAATCAAATTATTTAATGTATTTTATTGAAATTCTGACATACATATTTGTTTTCTTACATGGTACAAAAATTTACATATATTAAACTACAAATATGAAAATTGACAAGTTCTTGGATTAACAAATATTTTTTATTTTAGATATAATAAGTTAAACTAATATGAATTACACTTTCATTTATATATTTATGTTAGTTTTAAATCATATATAGATTACTCTTTCGGTACATATACAATTAAGTTATTTCTAATGACTGTATAAAAAGAAAATTATATATAATTTTTTAGCGATTTACGTATATCTTCTGGAATGTGTAATGAGAGAAAGTTGAATGATAAATATTATAAAATAATATTAACGGTATAAACTATGTAGTAGGATAATTACACTATGAAGTACTACATTTTACATAATGTTATTGTTGATTCATTATTTTATATCAAGTGATTCCTAAATAAAAACTTATACAAAAGTTTTTAGATTATCAATTATACATACAATTAATTAGAAATTTAAATAAACTCTTTTTATATAGATATAAATATGAAAAAAATTACGAAGAACTTTTACCAAAAGCATTACGATATCATATTTAAACAATAAAAAGACATAATTAAAAGCATAAATTAAAATGTTCAAGTAACATATATATATTATTGTTTACATATTATTATTTATCAGTTATTATAAAGTTCTCAATTTTTTATTTTCTTGAATTAACTAAAAGATATTCTGAAAGTTTTCATTAACTGAATTATTAAATATAAATTAAGAATAAACAAAAATAAATTAATTTTTATGTAAATAAATAGTGATAAATAGTCCGAAGTGCTATTTTTTTACTATTTCATGTCTTATTAAAATAAATAATAAGTTAATCAAGAATGTATACAAGATGAATCCCAAAAAATATAACAATATATTAAAATGAAATAATAATACAAAAGCAAAGATAATAGAATGAACACATAAACATATTTATTAAAATTAAATGTAGTGCTAATCTTTTTTTTTAACTATGACAGTAGATGTTACATATAACTATATTTTAAGTTGTTCAATAGTGATAATTTTTGTTCCATTATATTATCATTTAAGAAATTTAATATTAATTCTTATATTTATTTTAAAATATTAAACATTCTTATATCTTTTCCACATTTGTTTTAAATAAAATAAGCTTAATATAATATGTTTCTTCTTTTAAATATATATAATTTTATAATATTTAGTGATTTAATTTTATAATCTCAAATAAATTAACTTATGTTAAGAAAAAATCACACTATTTATAAGGATATTATAACTATTGAGAAGAAGTAAATAAAAAAATACACTTAAAAAGAACATAATATAATATTCTTGTAAAATATGTAAAATAACAAAAATATAATTAGAGAAAATTTTTATATAAATTCCATCACATAAAAGAATGGTGAAAATATAATATTATTAAATCAATTGTGTTATGTTTTTATAATGTAAAGGGTTAGAATAATAATAATTATATTCTTTTCATTATTTATTTTTATAATTCATCCTATAGAATTATACT
This sequence comes from Plasmodium malariae, assembly GCF_900090045.1. NCBI lineage: Eukaryota > Apicomplexa > Aconoidasida > Haemosporida > Plasmodiidae > Plasmodium > Plasmodium malariae. The sequence goes on from NW_021638312.1 coordinate 277,220, forward strand.
TTTAATTACATAATATAAATTTTATAATTATTATGATGTAATAAATGAATTATGCTTTAATATATAATATTATGCTTTAGCAAGAGATATAAAAAATTTAAGGATAAAAAAAAAGTCAAAAAAAAATATATATATATATTTAATTTATTGTAGTGTAAATATTTTTTTTATGGAATCAAATATTATTTCTATTTGATTCAATTTCAATGAAGTAGAGAAAAAGAGGAATATAAATAAAAAAAGTAGTTGTAATATTATATAAAAATATTTTAAAGTGTAAGAAAAATAAAACATGAGAATCATTTGTTCCATTTCTATGTACGTTAATAATACATTATACAATTACATATATGTTTGTCAATATGAATCCAAAAAAGTTTATGTATTAAAAATTATAAAATACTTCCATGAAGATGTTTTTTCTTTTTTTACTTGATTGATTTTTGAAATATTTTCAGAATATTTTCTATTTAAGATAAATCATTAAATATATTTTAATTATATATTTATTTTTAATAATATTAATATTTAATCATGAACATACTAAGTGGAATTAACTGTAAATCAAAGTAAAATTAATGGAAAAATATTCTAATATGTAGAATAGAGAAAAAAAAAAAAAAACTCTGTAACATAAGATAGAAAAACTGCTCCGTAAATTATAACTGTATAGTTATAAATAAAAATGTAATAAACAAAATTTTATATGCAGTTAAAAAATACTTATTTATAACTGTTTTTACATTTTCTTTAATATTATTTGTCTTTTATTTATTTATATTTAAATTTTTATAATGTAAATGAAGTAAAAGTTGTGACAACAATCTTCTATATTTGAGTAAAGAAACATAATGAATATTAATTCATTAAATGAAATATGTGCATTCATGAAATTAAAGGAAGTCATAATATATAATTCATAATAAAAAGGCTTAATAAGCTACGTGCACATATATGTTTAGCGAATTATTTTTTTATTTAAAATTTCTTGTATGTATATATCAAATATGTGAGTCAAATTATATGTATCGTTAAAAATTATTTGTATTATTTTTTATTAACCTTCATCTTTTAGTTTTAGTTTATTTTTTAATAGATTTAATATATCATTTTTAAAAATAATTGCTTTTTATTTGGAGTTATTTATTATTTGTTCTTTTCCTGTTTATCAACTGAATTTTTTGATGTGCTAAACCACATATTTATCTTAATACATTATTAAATAAAATGAATAATATATTTAAAAATTTGGTTAACGTATTATAAAAAATAAAATATATACTAATAAATTAGGTGCTAGATGTCGAGAATTTCATATGAAGTTGTTAAGGTTCATTTGTATTATTCTGATTTGTTAAATGTATGTACATTACATATTATAAATACATAGAATTACAGTGTTATAAGAATAGTTTAATAGATATAAACTTTTAATATAATATTATATTACTTTTGTAACTTCTAGTTCATTTGCTTTTTTATAAATTACATAAATATCTACGATATAATAAATAGATAAGTAAAAATATATAAATTTTTATTATTGGAACACTTAACAAAAATTAGTTAGTGAGCCAAGATTGTTATGATAGAAATTCATTTAATGAAAAAACACTTTTTTTTTTTTTTCTTTCTTATTTTATGTTATGAATTCATTTTCTACATATGTATATCTAATTAAAAAAATGTAAAGAAATAATTAAGCACAAGTGTTTGAAGACATTTCATTTATAAATTATAATGTGAAATAAAATTAACTAAAAATCATAATTTTCAAAAATTATTGTATAAAACATTATTATGTTTTTTACATAAAAATATGAATTTTTTCGTAGATTTGGTTGAAGTAATTAGTTCTTTATTTTAATTGAAATGTAGTCCTTTAACCATTGAAAGTGTTATATCTAATATATCGTAAAAAGTTATATAAAATATTTCTTCGTTTTCTTATCATTATTATGATATTATTATAACAAATTGTATTACTAATTAATAAACGGTATTTCCATAATATAATGTCAATAAATTTAGAATTATTAAATGAAAAATAAATTCCTAATTATATATTATCTTCTTGATACATTGGATACTGTATTATCTATAATCTATACATATTATATTTTGTATATTCCATATACTAGATGAATTTAATATTTAGAAATATTTAGATAACTTATATTTTATTTAATTCATTCTTTTAAGGATTAGTAAAACAACAACTTAATTAATCTCTTATATTATATAATTAAATTATATATTTAAATATTCTTGAATAAATTCAAATTTGTTTATTTTTATTAAAATTAATTATTTGAATATATAATTAAGATAATAATTTTTTAATATATATTTTAAGTTTTAATTTTTTATGTTCGTTTTAAAATATATTGTAGTTATATGTATTTTATTAGATTTTTATGAAAATATATAAATAAAATATTAGAGAAATAAATGTAGCATAATTTATAATTAGAAGTATACTATATTACTGTAAATTTAGTCATCACGGTATATATTACAATTCTAAAAATGTATATCATGGAACAAAACCTTAAGTCAATCATATTTTTTAAAATTTGTGCCTTTGTTCTTTTAACTTGGATATGTCATCATAACAGTGATATGGTATAATACTATTATTTAAGGATATTTTTATTATTTATATTTTTTGTGTTTTTTTTTTTTATTTATGTAATTTTTTAGTTTGATATTTTTTTTATGTTTAAATAATAAATATTTAATATGTGTTTTTAGATAACTTCTAACAAACCTCTGAAGGAAAAATGCAAATTTCATAAAAAAATAAATACAAGAAATTATCGATTATTAGCAAAACATAAACATGATAATGATTCATTAATTACAGGGTTAAAAGAAAATGTACCAAATAATAAAGTTCCTAAAAGAAAAGATATATCACATAACGAAAATATAAGGACAGGAAAAAAGGAATTATTAAATACATGTTCTTCAAGTAGTACAGTTGCCGATAAAAAAGCTATTAAAAATAAATCTCGTATATTTGAAACAAAAAAATATTCCCATTTGGAAAAAAAAATATTTAAAGAACTAGATTACGAGAATTTTCTTAAAAACAACAGATCAATTAGTGATAAGACTTACAAAAATATAATCATAAAAAAATATGGTTTGCGATTAGCTCTTCCTGTATTATTGTTCTTAATTTTATTTATAGTATTCATAATAAATTTTTCACTGGGTTTTTCTACTACTAAAGTTTCATGGGATAGTGGTTTATTTGGGTTATCGGATTATATAAAAAACTTCGAAGTTGGTAATAGTTGGCTATCAGAAGTTTTAAAATGGTTGAAAAATAATACATCAGGGTTATGGCTGCACTATGGTACAACAAAGGATACATCTTCTACTCTATGTAATTTGTGCAAAGAAGCAACAGGAGAAGGTGTTAAGCTCAGTGAAAAATGTATATTAGGACAGTTATTTGGATATATATTCTATTTCGTACCGTTCATTATATTAGGTGTCACATTTATATCATGGATTATTTATTACCATAAAAAAGTTAAAAAATATCAAAAAATTAAATTAAGGAAAAGATAAAAATAATAATAAGAAATATATTTCATTCCATAAAGAAGTCTTTAATATGAATTAATTTCTGTAATACCTTTAGTTAAATTTTATTAATCTCCTCCATAATTACTTGTATTTTATAAATGTATATACAAATAAGTCGCCTTTTTTATATACAGCTGTCTAACAAATGGTCTTATTTTTTTTTTAAATATAAATTTCTAATATTTTTCAATTTTCACCTTAAAACATTACTTGAGATTAACTAATTTTTTGAGTTCGTATCTATATATATGTATTCAAATAGTTTATCACTAAAAATAAATATATATACTATACATGGGGATTAAAGTAAATATATAACAGCGCAATCAATATAATTCTGTGGAATCATCTTAATTTCTGTTTTATCTAAAAATTGTCGTTTTTTCTTTTTTGTCTTGTTCTAATTTAAAACCATTATTTTTTCGTATTATTAAGAAAAATTATCATAACCTTTATATCAGCAATAAATTTATCTTGTTTTTTACATAATAAAAAAAAGTAAATATATGTCGTTTCTTTTATATATTTATATTTCTATAACCTCAGAGAGAGCTAATATTTATTCTGTAAAATAAGCGCATGGAAAGTATTTAACATAACATAATTGTTACAAATAGCTTTTTAGTATATATTTATTTTACTTCTTATGATATAGATTTGAAGTTATGAACATATGATTAAAATATATTTTTATTAAATTTTAAATATTTACAGTCGTGTACAAACATATATATTTTTTTATATTTCTACAACTGAATGAACAGTTACAAACATTAATTATTATATTATTGTACTAATTTGAGGTGTTTATTCAATATTTGAATAAAGGTATTACACATATGTACATGTATATTATTAACAATTAATAGATAATCTCCATATATATTTTTATTTTTTATATAACTAAAAAATTGATTTGATGAATTATATATAGTCATATATTAATAAATTATATATATAAATTTTTTTTTATATCTTTTCATAATATTATAATTTTTAAAAATTTGATTATGTCGGTAAAAAGCAAAATTAACTGTAGATATAGACAAAATAAATAAATAATTTCCGCTATTATATAATACAGTGCACGTATTCTTTTATATGTATAACGTATTTTTTATATATGTAAATATATTAATGAGCTAATATTATTTTAGCGATGCATAAAAATATATGTACTTTACATTAACTATTAATAATTTCTTCAAATTAAAATTTATAATTTTTTAATTAAAATGAAGTTGAAAAGAAAATATTTTTATAGGTAGTTTGTAAATATATATCATATTTATGTCAGATAATTTGTAATAATATATACTGAAAAAGTTACTCTATTTTCTTACAAGATGTTATTAAATAAGTTTAATAAATAAATTTCTCAATATAAAAATATGAAAATAATATTCTTTTATTAAATTTGATTTTTTATATGTCTAAATGTATATAATAATGTAATACTAATAAATTTCTTAATTATTATTATTGAATAAACTATAAAAAGTATTCTTTAGTTAAAAAACATCTACATATATTATTACTTGTAAAGGTATACGTAGAAATTGGAGAAAATGCAAACAATGACAATAAGAATTTTAATAGAATATATATATATGTTTATATGTTAATATCAAATATTTCTGTATTTTACTAAAATATTTTCTTCTATGTACATAAAATACATATGTATGTAAGTTAATTATATTATGATAATGTTTTTTTTTTTAGTGAAGAAGATGAATAAAATTGTATTTTTATTTAATTAGATTACTAGGAAATAGAAACGAAATTAGATATAAAAATAGAAAAATAATAAATTTAATTAGGTGATATTATTTAATATCTACATATATAAAAATACTAAAATAAATAAATTTTTAGTTATAATTCTATGACTATTAATAGACACATCATATTATTATCTTTATATTAATTAGTATATATCGCTGTACACTTTAAATATTCAAAAAGTAATCATATTTCATTTTTTATTTATTTTAGAATTTATAGGCAATTATTTATATCATATTTTTGAAATAAACTTATATTAAAATTACCTTATCCTATACTTTTCAGTTGTATGTGAATATTTAATAATAATAATAATGCAAATTAATATATTATATATAGCTGCAATATTCGATCCATTGGTATTAAGAACACTACTATAGTTAAACACAAAGAAAAACATTACAAATATATTATTGTGTAAAAGGTATATAAACAATTTTTATAAGAAAAACTACATAAACAAAAAAGAAATTATGATAATAAAATTTTTGTACAATTAAAAAAAGTCGCTTTCACATATTTATTCTTATCACTTAATAGTATTAGCTTTACATTTATTTGTGTTTTTATAGTATACATGAAGATAAATACATGTCAACACAATTATTCTTTACTAGTAGCTACCAAAGAAAAAGTTAATTAAATATTTTGAGCAGGCTTAACATTAAAACCGTAAAAAAGTTAAATTATTCACCCAAAAAATAAAAAAAAAATTTTTTTTTTGAATTTTTTGAATATTTTTAATTTTTGTGTAATATCATTTTTAATTTTTTTTAATTATTTGCATGTATATATGTGTAAAAATCATGCATTACATGTGTACATATATTTTCTAAAAGTTTTTTAGTTCTCCTATGTACATCTCCTATTTATCTAACTTTTCTAATTCTTCATTTTACCTCATTTTTCTTCTTTACTTTTTTATAATTAGTTTTTGTAAAATTAAAATGAAAAAAAAGGAACTTATTAAATTTTAAAGGTATTAGTGTACATGTTTTTAGAAATAACAAAAGGCAAAATTTGAATTTGACAGTTGTGAACAAGGTACTGACTTAAGCACACAACACTAAAACGATATAATTATTGTTGTGATATGCTTAATTAAAAGTGCAAAAATTATTTTATATTCTTTACTTAGACTATCTATCATCATTGTGTACATGAGTTTTAAAGTAGTATATATGAAGAAACATTAATAAATATGAAATAAGAGAACTGTGTGCATTAAGAATAAGTATACGTAAAAATTCTCACTATTATGTTCACAAACGATGCTATTTCTTTTGTTAGGTTACTTGTATCTTTTTGAAGACGACCTATTCTTGTAGAAAGAATGATATGCTGAAAAAGGAGAGAATGGAGAAGATAAACATTATCTTATAAGGCTATGAAAATGTGATTCCAGAAAAATAAAAAGACGTAAATTAACATAATATGTGATTAATATTGATGCAAATGCTTATGTACAATTAGAAATTTTAACATAAATTTTTTTTTCACCTTTTTTTATATTCAGATTGTAATTACAAAAATGTTTTTCTATAAAGGAAGATGAATATTCATATAAATGTTTTAATGAAAAGTGATTTAAATATATAGTTATGTATCTGTTTACAACATTTTTTTAATTTATTTTTTCTTTCCTCTACATGTATGAAAAATCGAAAAAATAAGCCTCTAATTATATAATTTCTTTGAAATTAGAGATATAATAGTTGAACACAATTGTTTTCAAAGAATTTATATGTATGAACAATGATAATATACTGTGTACATACATGTGTGCATACATATGTGTATATGTACATGTTCATATGAAATGTATGTATGTAAATGCGTATAGACTCGTGTGTACGTGTACATGTGTATACTTACATAATGTAATGTATCCATTTACATATTTCAGTACATATATCTTCATATATTCCAAAAAACGAATATTTATTTTTTAACTTGATAAATTACATTGAGTTATTTACATATATTTTTAGCAGAATTTGTACAAGCATGTTTTCCTGCATAAACACAGGATACATAAAAATAATAATTATTAATGAAACAAATAAGATACATTTTTTACAGCTTGATTTATCTATTTCACCTTATGAAACCATTACATAAATTTCATATTGTGACTGAGGTTCAATATATGTAAATTATTTTTATATTATTGTACACATTATATGTGACACGAATGAAAGAACGCATATGAAGAATACTTTTATAAAGACACTAATGCTCATCTAATCCATTTAAATCAAAATAAATAGAATAAGAAATTTATCATAGGAGCACAATTTTATGTCAATAAATGAAAAAATTTGAGGGCAAAGTTGAGTTCATACCTATTGATGTTAATAGGATAGCATTATTAATGTTTAGATACTTATCTATGCATACTACACACACGCATATATATATGTTTTGCTATAACATATTTCTTTATATTCGTTAGATCATTTATATTGGAAAGTCGCAAAGGAGGAAACATGTGAATATATATATATGTATACAAATTTTTGCGTATTGAAAATTTATTTACATGGTATTACTGGCATTACAAACTTATGTTCATCCGCTATAGATTTGAACAATTTAGAATAAGTTCATGTGCATAAAAAAGAATGGAACGTATAATAAAAGTCAGAAAAATGACAAAGGAGAATAACAATAATGCATGAAGTTCGTTGAAACAGTTACTACTTTTATGAATGTTAATAAAGATATGGGATAAAAATAAATATATAAGTAATCTGAATAGTGAGCTGTTCAAATAAATTAGTTAGATAAGAAATTTGTTTAACAGAAGTCCATTTTATATTACGTAAAAATTGATAATGTACTTATGATTACCTCTATTAATGATCATTATTTGGAGTTTAACTAATACATTCATCATATATATGCAGAAAGAAAAGCAAAAGAATATAAAAAATACAAAAACATAAGGAGTAAAAATATAAGCGAAAAAAAAAAAGTTATTAATTCGTGACAAAATAAAAGAAAATATTTTATATAAGTAAATGAGCGTACATACAGATGAACTGTTCTTATATGCTAATGCATATGTTCATAATTTCCACGATAGTTAAGATAGTATCTAAGTAAATATACACGTGTAACAATAAATAATATGCACAAGCAAATTACATTTGCAAGTTTGCTTGCGATAAATTAATTCATTTGGAACATAGAAAAACAAAAACATTATACTTCAATACTTTTTTTTTTTTTTTAAATAATTAGATGAGATATAACTATGTAAACTTATATGCAATATAATAGTGTTAAAAATGTTAAGAAAAAACAAATATCAGCAAGGCTGTAGAGTAAAATGAAAGACATGAAATTAAATTTTATAATGATACAAAATTTAGCTATAAATTTAACATGAATACGTTTGTGTGGATATACTTCAATAGATATAATTGTAGTAATAGTATTGTAAAAGGATTTAGTAGTTGTTTAATAAGGATGACCATAAAAATTTTACTTAATGAAACACTATGAAAATAATAATTTCACTGAACATATGCGTAGCGTGCACTAATTAATTTTTAAAAAATATATTAAAATAAAAAACGTCATGGATCTTATTATTATAACATTAAGGATATGTTAAATTAAAAGGAACCTAATCAATTATAGAAAAAGTTATATTTATGTGAAATGATTACTGAAATTGACATTATATCTAAAATAATTTAAAAAATATTAGGGGTTTAATGTGAATATATATGCATTAGTATATACATATTTAATAATTCTTATCTTGGATGTCATATGAATTTATTAAGAACTAAAATGTTTCAAAAAAAATGAAAATTACCTATAGAATGCTTTTTAATTTTGCTTAATATGCATTATTAATTAATTTAGATTTGTGTTAATGTATTTAATAAATACGACATACATAAAATAATATAAGAAAAATTGAATTCTCTAAAAATTACAAACTGTATTAGTTACATTAACATTTAGAAAATAATTATAAAAATGAATTTTATAAGTTTATGTAATTTTTTTCATTATATATTTTTGATAATAGATAGTATTATTAATTAAGTTGAACTCTTTTGTTTTTTATTATAAGAAAGAATTTATAATTTTTGGCAGAATTAAGAACATCCAAATGAAAGAATCCTTCAAAAGATCCCAAACCTAGAATATATTTAAATATGATTATATATATACGTCTATATAAGTATATATATACATGAAAAAATGATATAAAAAAAATAATTATCTTATATTTGCGACATTCTGTAGAGTAATATGAATTATGTAGAATATTAAAAATTTAATTATTTTATATTTTTTTTATTTAATTATTTTTTACATAAGTAATTTTCTTACCTGGATTAGTATCATTTTACTGTTATACAGTTAACTTAATATATTTAATATATTATATTTTTATAATTAACTATATTCACTATATTTATATGAAAATATGTAATATACATATTTCTTCCTTTATTCGTATATTCATAAAATACTTATTTTATTTTAGTTACGTAAATATTGTAATTTGTTAGATGATTTTGGTATTATTTATTTATAAATGGAAAAAAAAATATATACATAGTTATCTTATCCATAAATATATTGAAAAGAAAAATAATATATTAAATTTGTTTCTAAATTTTATTCGATATTACATTATATATAATCTTTTCGTATTTCTTAGCGATATCATTTTTTTTTCTGTTGTAATTTTTTTTTTAATTGCATAATTACTAAAAATGTATTTTCTACTATATTTACTTTTAGATTTTTTTTCTTTTTTTAATGTTATTATTCCTATAAAATTTACAAATTTTTATTTTAAACGAAAAAATGAAAAAAAAATATAAGATATAAATTACTCAATTATTAAATTAAAATTTTTTTTTTTATTCATATTACACATAATGAATTCTATTAACTTATATGAAGTATTGCATACTTAAAAATGTAATGGAAATATATAAGTGAGTTAAATTCGATAGTACATTTTAAAATATATATATTTTGTACATAAAATAATTCCTTGAATATAATTTTCAAATTATTCTTAAATAGAAGTTATGCATGTCGTACGTATGCGGCATATGTAACATTATGTTTTGTGTTATAAAAAAAATTGAATTTTTAAGTTTTTTTTTATTTTCATGTGAACAATATAATATGCTATACAATTATTTAAGTTTTTCTATTATAAAATAGTATTTAAAAGTTTAGCATGTACAAATAACTAAGCTTATTATTAGGAAACTGACAAAAAAATCAATAACTATATTAGTAATATATGTTTATGTACCTGTTCTCATCACATATATATTGTTTTTATTCTGATTATCAAATAAAATTTTTATAAAAAAGAAAAATGTATTTTGTTTTATTATTTTTCTTAAAAGCATTAATATCTAAAATTTAGAGTTGTTCTGTTATATACTACTATATATATGTATATATTGAGGGTTTATTAAAATAATTTGTATTAAAATAAATTCGATTTTGCGTTTTTGATAAATAACTTTATTAAAATTATTTACAAAATTACTATTAAAAGTATCTTTTATTTTTTATAATTTATATTTTTATTTTATTTATACTAATTAATACTTTTTTGAAGAATAAAATAGCACTGCAAAATATAATACACTTATGTTACTACCTTGTGTATAAACAATAACTTTTTTAGTTACATTTATATAAATTATAAAATTCATTAATTCTAGTACAAATGAAAAAATTAATTCTTTTATTTTAGTTAAAGTATTTATATTTGTTCTTTTATATAGATATGCACATAATTCACTGATACGTTGAAATAAAATAGTAGAAAATTTTCCTTATATTTCTTGCTACTTCATGCCATATAAATATATGAATATACTTATATGGAAATTTCTAATGAGTAAGTATACTTAATATATATTTAAATAATAAAAACATTTTTTTTTCATTGTAATGGACCTTTAATGAATCTATAGTTAGTTAACATAGTGCGCATGGGATATTAGACGCAATATTCGTTATACTGTTGTCATAAAAAATAAGGAAACATATAATATAGGATTAATGATATATTATTTGAAAATGGACATGATACTTAAGACAGTGAGGATTACAATATTGAATATACGATGAAAATTTTAAGCCTAAAGATAAATATAATTCAAAAACTGTAATCAAAAAATTGATTAGGAAATTGATATATGTGATATATAAAACATTTTATGTGATAAATATATTTTGTTTTTTTTAAAAAAACTGTTCTATATGAATCTCAATTATATGGATGCGTAAAATTAATGTACTGATACTTTCTAAAAAAAATTCTAACGTATTACATATTTACGAGTGCTACTTCAGCAATTAGTCCTTAGGAGCACTTCCTTTAAGAATATTTACGTTACTTTTTTTACTTCTTATTACATTAGGAAATTTACTATAATATATGTAATGAATACTAAGACTGTTATTAAATTCTGAAGTGGGAGATGCAACTTCATTATGGTAAGTTATTTAATTATGTATTTTATTTTTTATTTATATAGTTATAAAAATCTCAAAATAAGCCAAAGAAATAGAAGAAAATTATATCAAAATCCAGTTATAATTAATATTTTGTAATCATATACAATTTTTTCATTTATTTAAGAAACATTTGCAATATACTTAATGAAGCTATGCTTAAAAAATATTGTTCTCTATTAAAAATTTTTCCTTATACAGAATATGTATTATACAAAGATATGTTGATATTTTAAAGGAAACATCATGTACTAAATATTTTTAACAGTTACTATGTTCTATATTTGATTTAGTATTGTAATTTATTTTAAAATAATTTAGTTTTTTGATATTACATATATATATAATATATTCTTCATGATTCAAATAAATGTGATATTAGCATTGCTATATATTCACTAAAAAATATGTGTTTTCTACTTATATATTATACTCGAAAATGTTTCTCATAGATATTTACTATAAAAAATGATTGTTTAATTTAATATATAAAATCACAATTAATGTAACTTTACTAATCTAATGAGATAATTTATATTTTTAACAATTATTATTTTTTTAATGACTACATGTGATCATATAAATGATTTCTTTTAAAAGCTAATTATATATTACTTCTAATATTTACGTTGTTTTTCATTTAATAAAAACAAAATCGTTTGTTTTTTTACTGTTACTTATATTTTTTAATTAAAAGTAATCATAACAATTTTAGTTTTTAAAAAAATTATTATGAAACATGAGTTTTTAATAGATTATTTGAAGAATACTTTGATAGATTTTTAGATTTATTTTTTATAGTACAAATATGAAATTATAAGTAAAATATAATGATATTCTCCTTTAAAAATTGAATTATTAATAGAGTATTAGCAATATTAGAATTCTTAAATCTTTACAATTATATTAGTAGCTTAAATAACATTTCGAAATTTATATTTTATCTTATGTAATTGTTAGAATTAATTCTTTTTTATAAAAATTGCTTAAATATATACTATAAATATAATGATAACAAAAAATTATATTCATTTTTACAATTCGAATAATTAAAAAACTACTTTCTTCTAATACGATTATTTATGTGTTCATGCAGATGATATATTTATACATTATAGGTTTATTATATTTTTATTATAATTTTTCTAAATAAACATATTAACTTAAAAAGAACAAATACGTACATAAAAGTAGGAACGTTTCATTTAACAAATAATAATTTAATTTTTATCCAATTAAGAGCCATATCCACCAAAAATAATTTGGACTCTATGAAAAATCAGTCTTTATATATCCTCGAAATTTATACTTTTACGGCATATTAGTGGATTCGTTGTAAATTTGATTTCTTACTTGTATTAAAGACAAAAATATTACTTATATGTTTATCTAGTTACCAGTTTAAAATTTACAAATAAAATGGAAAGTTATAAAATTGTAGTTTTCTTTATAATTATTTTTATTTTATTGTTATAATAATTAAAATTTTTTTACAAATAATTATATTTTCTAGAATATAATTTTAAAAAATTTAGAATTATTAATAAGAAAACATCACTGAAATCGGTAATACTTCTACTAGGAGTAAGTACAATGTATTATCTATATTCTCTACTATCTATATTCTATATATACACCATATTCAAAATATTATGAAATCATATATTTGCTTTTTTATTTTATTTTGAAAAGAATTAATACAATAATTATTTACTATATTAAATAAATTTTGTATGTTGAATATTTATTAATGAACTCAGTTTATATTTTTTAATTAAATCTATTTTTTTATAAATATTATTATGATATAATCTTTAGAGTTTATATTTGAAATTATTTTTTCTATCTCTGTAGAAAAAGAAATTGTAGTTACATATTTTTAATATAATTTTAAGAAGAAATAATGAAAAACTAATTAAATAAATGATAATAGCGTTTTTTTAATTAAAGGAATATTATATTATTTTTAATTATATCCTTGATCTGTATATTACCGCATTAACGATTTACATTATGGAACGAAAAATTAAGACACTGTTATTTATTAAAATTTATGCTTTTGTGTTTATAAGTTGGATATGTCATTTTTACACTTATATGGTTATGATAGTTTTATTTAAATATGTATATATTATTTATATTTTGGAGTTTTATTTTTTTCAAGATTTTATCTTAGTGTGAATTTATTCTTTTGATTAAATAATAAATTTTTTTTTGCTTTTTCAGAGTAAGCAAAACAAATATTTGGTTGAGTGCTACAATCATCATAGAAAAATATATGCAAGAAACTATCGTTTACTGGCGAAATATAAGCAGGATAATGATTCATTTATTGTATGTTTAGAGGAAGAAATACCAAATAGATTAAACGATAAAAAAAATATATCTAATAGTGAAAAATTGGTCTCAGGAGAAAAGAAACAGTCAAATCGAAGTTTCCCAATAAATGTAAAAGGCCATAAAAAATATATGAAAAATAAATCTTGGATATTTGAAACTAAACAATATTCTCATATGGAAAAAAAAATATTCAAAGAACTAGATTATGTAGATTTTCTTAAAAACAACAGAACAATAAGTGATAATACTTATAAAAAAATAATATATAAAAAATTCGGATTGCGATTTGCTTTACCTATATTACTATTTTTGGTCTTATCAATATCATTTGTGTTAGATTTTTTTTGGGGATATGGGATGTTTGTGCGTTTGTTTAGATTAATAAAAACGTACTCAGGAGGCGGATGGATGAAAGAATTAACTTTAAAGTTGTGGAATTCCCCTTTTAGATGGTTATTTGTAGGTCAAAATGCGCTTAAGGAAACAAGTAAACCTAATGCCCGCACTTTATATATAAATATTGTTTCAGAGGGTTTTTGTGGATTTTTTATATATTTTGTACCTTTTATTATATTAGGTATCATACTTATTTTAGGGATTATTTATTATCATAAGAAAGTTAAAAAATATGAAAAAATGAAGTTTACGAAAAGATAAAATGAATTATAAAAAAATATTTTTCTTTCTGCGATGAAAACTTCAATGTGAGCTAATATGTGCATTATCTTGAATGGCACATGTGATATGTATGTTCATAATTGAACATATCTTATAAAAGGTTGTACATGTAAAAGGTCTCATTAATACACATTAGTAAAAAGAATTTCCCTTATTTTTTTGTTAATTTTAATGTTTTAATTTTTTCAATTTGTATTTATTGCTTAAGCTTAATTGATTATTTTTGACTTAATATATACGCTTGTGTATTTCCATATATTGCTATGGAAGATATCTACTTCTTTGTTGTAATTAATTAATATTAGGACAATTTATTTATTATGTTATATGTCTTGTGTAAATTTATATTTTAACTATAAATAATAATTCTTCATATTATTCTATCTTTTACTAGTCTAAAATGAATATTTGTTTACTTATTTTGGAAAACGTTTGATAAGAATTAAATTAAAAATATATGTATCTTGTTTTATTTTAAGTGACATGGAACTAATAAATATATATATTACATAAAAGCGAACATAAAATTTATTATATAAAATACGTTTTTTGTGATATATATTATAAAGCAATTTTATTGTAAAGCGCTTTTCAAAGTATTTATAATTTTTTTTTGCATGATATAAAAAATAAAATAAAAATATATAATAAAATATCTTTATTAATTTTAGGGTACTTATAATAGTTCAATATTTTAGCAATTTTAAATATTTACAATTAAGTGGATAGTTACTCTGTTTTATAATTTTTGTATTTTTTTGAACTGTGGTGTTAATTCAGTATAGGAAAAATTAATTGTATATACACTATATAGAATACATATAAGCAAATATACTATATATTTTTTTAATCTTTTATGTTATTAAAAGATTAAATTAATGAGTTAAACGTAATGAATTCTTAATGTATAATATGCATAAATACAATTTCTTTCATAATGGTAAAATATTAAGTATATTTTTATATAAGTAAAATTATAAATTATCTTTAAAGGTAATAAAAAAATATATAATTTTTCTACATTCGTATAGTAACGTGAAATTATTTTTATTTTGTATACTTCCTAATTTTATATGTATATTAATATGTTATGTAAATAGTTAATATTATTTTGAAGATATATAAAAATGTATGTAGTTTATATTGAAAATTGCTAATTAATTTATATCAATAATATTTCTTTTTTAAATGAAATGAAATTAAAAAAAAATTATTTATCTATAAACAATTCATAAATATATTACTTTGTTCTTTTTGATGACTTGGGTTTTAATTATATCTATTAAAAATATTTCTGCATTTTTTTGTATAAATTTTTTGTGTAATAATTTTATATTAGGTATAAGGAGGAATTTTTAAGTGTTAAAAAATAAAAAAATACAGAAAAATTTCCGTTATAAATGTAAAAGTATGCTAATTAATTTTATACTATAAAAATGAAGGAAAAAAATTGAATTATTCTAAATTCCTATATAATAGAAAACATTATCAAGTAAAAATACAATATATTAATATAAATAACATATTTATAATTTAGGCTTGCACAAAATAATTCTGTATCTATAGATAAATGTAATAATGTTACGACGTTAATAAGAATATATATATAAGATAACAATTCACCTATGTTATACATATTAAAGAAGTAGAAAAATAAATATTTTTTAAGAAAATTTATATATTTCTTTAATATTTCTTAATTTAGAAAAAACTGGAATATTTAAAAAAAAAGGTTAAAAAAATATTTTTAAATTACAAATTTAATTAAAACAAAGAATAGCTATTTATAATTAATTGTTATGAGAGTGTATATGTTGAAGCTTTCTAGTTTTTACTAATTAATTTTATATTATATATATGTATTATTTTACATTTTAAAATTTTGGTGCCTTATATTTAATATAAAAGTATTAGCTATAAGAATAAACGTTAAACGAGGAATCGTCGTAGTAGATGTTGGTACATAAACAGGAGTTTTAATAAATGTCGTGACAAGTGTATAAATAATGAAAAACTATAAAAATACCATACTAATATAATTTGTATTGTTTTAAGTTTTTTTTATTATTTAATTATTTACTTGGATAAATAATATTTATTGAAGAGAACAATAACAAAATGTTATATTTCAGGTGATTAAAATAATTCTCCGCGTTTGCCAGGTTTTCATAATTCTCATTGTTCAGTTTACAATTCAAAAAGAATATAAATATTCAGTTATAATATAATTTTAGTTCTAATTATATTTTTCGTGCAGTATTTATTGTTCATACACATATGTCAATTTATTATACTAAACATTTAAGATATGTTCTTGACTTTATGTATTTCCAATGTAATAAAAAAAAAAATAGCACTATCCTTAAAAAAATAATATAAAAACTACTAATTCATACATTTAAGTAATATACAATGTTATTCATTCTTATTTGTAGTGTCAATATATACATTATATAAATTACATATATATAAATCAATATAAGTATCATTAAACTAATGTTTACGCAAATAACATTGTTGTAACAATTTTATATTTAAGAATTTTTTTTTTTTTTCTTACTGTATTACTATTTCCTCTAATTATATGTGTAATTAAAACAAAATTATAAAATTAAATAGATTAACATAAATATTTTTAATTTAGAAATAATTATACATATTAATCTTAATTAAATATAGTAATTTTATAAAGTTATTGTACAAAAATAAAAAATTAGTTCGTATTTGCTTTTAGAGTACGTATTTTTTAAAATATTAGGCAGTGTATAAATTGTTCTTTATTTTAAAAACCTTATATCCAGTAGAATATTAAACTTAAAATGGAACTAATACATATGTTATAATCAAGGTAATACGATATATGGTTTCTTTCATTTAATGTTATTATTATTATTATTATATTATAATATTTGATTTAAAAAAACATTTTTTTCTAAAAATTAATGTTTACAAAATTAGAATAATACATAGGATTACATCCTTAAAATTTGCAATAATTATTTTAGTATACAGAGGGATATATTATATATATATTCTCTACATTGTGGATAATGGATAAACTCGATATTTGAATAAAGAAGGCATAACATATTTATTTCTTAGTTTATTCTTAAATTTATTAATAAAATTATTATTTAGTTAGTACTCTACAATAAGTAAATTATATATTTTAAACATTTGTGAATAAATTTATATCATTTAGTTTTAATGAAATTTATTTTTTATTTAAATAATATTAAGATAAAAATAATATAATTTGTTTTTAAAGTCATTTTGCATTGTATATGTGATAAAATCAATTATAACTATATATAGTTTGTAATGTATTTATGAAAGAATAACAAATATAAATTTTTATATAAATATAGAATCTTTTGGTATTAGATGCATGTTCCATTATTATCAATTTGCTTCTTTTAGAATACATTTAAATATTAAATATCTATATAATGAATCAAAAAATTATGTTGTTCCTTTTTATAAAGATTTCTACATTTATACTTTTAACATGGATATACGATTTTTACAGTGAGCTGGTATGATAATATAATTTAAAGATATTTGCATTATTTATATTTTTAATGTTTTATTTTATTAATAATTATTTCTAGAGCGAACTATGTATCGTTTAAACAACAAATATGTGTAATTTTTTATTTTAGAGTACGTTTAACAAATTTATCGATAAAAACTATAACCTTAGTAAAAAATTAGATACAAGAAATTATCGATTACTGGCAAAATATAAACTGAATAATCATTCAAATAATGTGGGTTTAAAACAAAAATTTGAGGATAATGAAGCAAATAAACAAAGAGATTTATCTAATAATAAAGTAGGAACTAATAGAAAAAATAATCAATCACATAAATGTTTATTGAATAAAGCACAATATTACACAGAAGTTATAGATTATAATAATGGAATGTTTGATGGAAAACATTTTCATTTTCAAAAGAAATGGGTAAAAAAAAGGGACTTTGATACTTTTCTTGCAAAGAAGAAGAGAATTGGTGATATATCTTTAAAAAAAATAAAATTTAGAAGTTATAAATTTGGAATTTTCATATTTCTTGTTTTTTTTCTATTGGGAATAGGATTACCGGTATCCAGTGCATTTTGGCCTTCCGATGGTAGTGGCACAGAAAATAATATTTTATCTTTTCTTGAAAGTAATCTAGGTTTAGGTAATAAAGGAAATGCTTATATATTATTATTTGCAGTAACGTTCATTATGTTGGCAGTCTTGATTATAATAGCTACTTATAAGATCTTAAGAAATAATGAAAAATATCAAAAAATTAAGTTGATGATGGAGTAAAATGAACAATAAGTAATTTTAACTTTCGTATAAATTAATTATTAATAGAATATATTTTATGTAATATCTATGCTGTTATATACGTTGTAGTATTATTTATTATATATATAATTTTATAAATACACATGTGTATAAGGTATCATTTTTGCACGAAGATTAATAAATTAAGTTTTTATCTTTTTTGTAGATTTAAATGTTTTAATGATTTTCATTTTGTACTATAAATTGTTGTTTCAAAATAGATAAATATTATTGCTTAATACATATATTTGTATATTAAAAGCAGATTGATATTAACTGTGTGTGAATTGTATCAAAATAAATATATAATAAAAAAATTAACGTACTTTAAATTATCCTATATTACAATTGATCTTTTAAATGAAAAATACTTATGCTCTATTTTTTACCTTGTTCAATTCTAAAATAATTAAAGGTAGACGTGACGACTAAGTTACTTTGTTGATATTATGTTGAAAATAAAAATGTTTATTTTTGTATATAATCAAACGAAGTGAATGTATTATGCTACATTATGTATATTTTACTCAAAAAAAAAATCATAACTTTTATTATATAAAATAAGTTTTATTAGAAATATATTATAAAATATATTTATTACTTAAGTCTTTTTAACAAACTTCTTTTTTTTTTTTTAATGGAAGAATTGGGGAATTATAAATATATAATGAAATAATATTATTTTTTCGAATGGATTATTTATAGTTGTTTACTAATATATATATTCTAGGCAATTAAAATTAAATGAAAAATTATAGTTATTTATTATTTTATTATTGTGACTAGTTGTGACAATAATATAGTTTTGACAAATTTTCTTAAATATATCTTATACAGAAATATACATATATTCATAAATGTACTATATATTTCTATTATTTTTTTTAATATTTAAAGAATATATTAATATATTAAATTTAAATAGATACCAATATATAATATGTTGAAATTATATCCATTTTCCTTATTATGTGCGTTATAATTAATATATTATTATATTTACAGCAATATATTATATTAGAAGTGATATAATAAATGTTGGCAGAGGTTTATTAAGAATTCATGATAAATCTTAATTCATGTTCTTATATTTAATGTAGAATAGCTCATAAAATTATTCTTATAAATGCAATTTATTATTACCAAAAAAATCTTAAGGTAATATAGATATGTTTTATCATATTTGAAAAATAAAGTGTAACAGTTATATTATTTTGATTAAAATGAAATAAAATTCGGGTTAATAATAAAACAAATAAACATTAAAAATTATCATTACCCACGAATCAATTCTTAGAATATGTATTCATTTATAATTCTTTTTTGTTTATCAACACAATGATAATTTTTAAGAACAGAAAAATATAGTAGTAAAAGAGAACAAAAAGAATGAAATTACTATTTCATAT
Organism: Plasmodium malariae; assembly: GCF_900090045.1. Lineage (NCBI taxonomy): Eukaryota > Apicomplexa > Aconoidasida > Haemosporida > Plasmodiidae > Plasmodium > Plasmodium malariae. The sequence continues at coordinate 297,900 of NW_021638312.1, forward strand.
TATAAATAAATGTATCCTTTCCATATTCCGTGTAATTTAATAAAAATTGTCTTATTTGAAATTATAAAAAAAAAAAAAGAAATGTTATTTTTTTTATTAGTATTTTTATTCAATGAATTGTCTTTTTTTCACGAATAATTCAGAAGATAATATAATTATTAAAATAAGTACTTTTGAAAAATTATTCTGCTACGGATATTCGATGCTTCTTCTTTTATTATAGTACTATTATTAATATAAATAATATAAATATTTTCGCATTTTATCAAATTTTTTTATTTATAATATTATTGTGTCTTTCTTTAATTTTAAAATATGTTTCTTTAAATAAAATAGACATTTTGAAAAAATACAAAATATATTTTGGAATCTATATAAGCATTAATATAATGACATTTACATCAATTTATAATTGTTTTTATAGGTTTATGTATGATAATATTGTTTTAGAATGATTAATTTTTAATATATATTTAATATACTCGCAATAGTTTTAAGAGATTATACGTAAACTAAAAAATGTATTGGAATTCCATTTAAATAATATAAAAGAGAACGTCAATATATGTTGTGTTTGTAATGTACGCTTTATATTAATTAAATATGTATATACTCTTTATCTTATGTGGTAGAGCATAAGAGTATTTATTGAAAAGATAATTATGTATGTTATAATACTATAATATAAAAGAACTTTCGTTTTTTTAATGGTAATATAATGTGATAATATCTAAATTCAAATGATTCTATTAACGATCTGTGAAACTTGGATTATGCGTATATTATTAATTAAAGAAAATTATTTGCTAAATAAAATATTATTAATATATAATAATATATTTTTTTTATATATTATAAGGATATAATATTAAGAAAAATTAATATATGTATTTTGTATATGATTTTATTACCCTCTTGTGATAATTATAATAAATAAGAAAAATATATTTTTTTTAATTTTAATTATTAATATTATTCCTGAATTAATTATATTATCGAAACAATAAACAAAATGGGGTTGTAATATTATTTGCTTAATAAAAAGAATTAAATAGAAATTTATAATATACGTATTTTTATGGTATATGGTAACAGCAAAAAATTATTATATATCAAAATGTATCTTATACTTTAGCACTATAAGACAAATATTATTTTATTTTATAAATTTAAATATATATATACAGTTATAATAGAAAAATATTATGAAAAAGAAAAATATTCAGTAATCTTATTAACTAAGATGAAAAATTAAAAGAATTATTCTGTAATTACAAAAATCAAAAAAAAATAAAAAAAGATGAAAGTCAAAATATATAAATTATCATTAAAGCGTAAATGAAAAGTAAGTCAATATTTTTTATTAACATAACATAATATAAATAAAATTTTAAGTTTAACTGAAAGAGAAAAAATAAAAGATATATAATATTTTTTAAAATTTCTACGAAATAATTATATGTTCTTTCATTTCCTTTTTGTTTTAAAAAATGTTGAAGCTTATGAATTTAGTACTTTTTAATTTACATACATATTCATATTTAACTTTTATCTTTTTGATTTCATAAAAATATTTAAAAATTATTATATTTGCTTTTTTTTATTTTTCAAAATATTAATTTTTCCTCCAACCTTTTTGGAAAATATTAATATTAATTTATATATAGATATATTTATTAGAGTTTTGATACATATATTATGTTAGGTATTAATATAACTTTATAATAGTTATTATTACATAAATTAAAATAAGTATATATAATATTCATATTTTTAAGATAACTGTATTAAAAATTTTACATTTCACATCTAATTTCCCCTTCTATATTACTCATTAATTAATAAACTTTTATTAATGATCCCTTTAGATTTCGCAAAGTGTATGAAATATGTTTTATAAGCATCATCCGATTATATATAAATATCGTTCTATTATTTTTTGGATGTGAATTATGAATTTATAGAATGTATTTTTCCAAATTTAATAAGATTATTCTACTATATTCTCGTTATATATGGAATTCTCCGGTGTATCTTCTACTCTTACCCATTTTTCTATTTCATGGCTAAGACCTTCCTTCCCTGTATAAGCAGGAATTTTTGTATTTTCTGTATTTTCTAAAACATTGTCATTAAATTCAATTATTTCTTTTGTAACATCTGATTTTCTCCCTAAGTTTACTTCTGTTGTCCAGTCATTTATGTAACTATCCAAACGTAATTCTTCATTTTCTATAAAATCTTCTTTTTTGCATTCTTCCAATACCATCATGAATACTAGTATGCACAATTTCGCTAGTAATTTTTTTTTTATATATTTATATAATTCATCATAACTTACCTTCTGCTGCAATTCTTCTGTATTTAGTAGTATAGTATTATTTTTAATTTTTTCATTTACAAGCTCATCTATCGTATTGAGCAATTCTTGTGTCATTTCTTCATCCCATTCCTGTTCCAAGTATCGATCTATAATCATACGATTTTTTGATATCCACTCTCTCCATAAATCCTTTTCTCCTCCTGAAAATGAATCTTTTTGAATTTTATTTGAAAAATTCACTTTTAATTTTTCGCTATTTTTTATGAAATCCTTTTCTTTTTTCCATTCATTTTTCAAGTAATTAAACCATACTGTTTTTTTTAATTTTTCAGAAATGTTTCTATGTTCTTTTATCCATTTATTGCATAAAATTTTTTGTTTTTCAATGTCATTAATACTTTTAGTATTTTCCATTATCAGTTCTCCATTACTCAAATTAGGATATGTTCTATATTCCTCTTCTGCGAACATTTCTAGGCATAACTCTAAAAATTCTCCTTTTTTGTGTTCCCATTCTTCATTTCTGAATTCTTCTAGTACTTCCATATGTACTTCTATAATGGTTTTAAATCTATCCTTTTTTTGCTTTTGTATGTTTAAATTTTTTATGTCGTGTTCATATATTTTCAGTTTTTTTATGATACTTTCTTCATCATGTAGTAGGCTTTCTGTATGATAATGTGTTAAAAATTTACTTTTTTTGTCATAAAGTGAAGGTATCAGTATTCTTAGAAATTTCATTTGTCTTCTTTTTATCTTTTTTTTTTTTTTTAACCTTCCTATTAAAGCATACTACAGCATAAAAAATACATATACATAAATTACATTATTACGTTATGAAAATTTTATAATATTTGTTAATACTATAAATTTATTATACTTTTATGAAAATGGTAAATATAATGATAACTAGAATGCTTGTTAATATTAATGATATGCTGTTGTTATGTGGATTTTTTGCTGGACCTGTAATATTTTTTTAAATATATATATTATATATTGTAGTTATTTCAGAAATAGTATAAGTATTGTTAATGATACCTAGTATTTTAGAGGATGCAGGTAAAACAGAAGGAAGAGAATCATTCCTTGACACTCCAGGTGATTGAACAATTTCAGCGTCAATGGGTATTTCTGAGGATTGAGAATCTCGATCAGGTAGTTTATAAAATGTTGATGATTCTGGACGTGGAGCTTCAGAATCTATGGTATATTGTAATGGTGTAACTGGCGTATCCCCCGTAGAAGTAGATTCACTTCCCATAGCTGTAGTTTCAGATGTTGATATTTGAACGTTTGAATGAAGTTCTTGTGGAGGTGTGGATTGAAGTTCCTTCTGAATTTCCTGGGAATCTGGAGATATTTCTTTATCTTCGGCATTCTCTGAAATTTTTGTTAGATGTCCCTGATCTGATGGAACTGTGGTTGTAATCGAAGCTTTAGATACTTCCTGATCTTGACTTTTTAAACCTTTTTGTGTACTTTCAGATACAGCTTCGCGAGGTGATAATTTATTTGGGGCTTGGCAGTCAGATATTCTATGGAATGTTTGAGGATTCATTAGGTCGCATATAAATTCCGAACTACCTTTTGTTTTTTTTTTTTGGCCTTTTGTTCTATAGCATTTTTTAAAAGAGCTTTTTTTGTCCTCAAAATATTTCTTTTTCTGTTCAATCCATTCGTTATATGCGTTACACATACTTCTATATGTATCAGAATCCTTTGATATATTACCTAACTGATTTATTTTTTCAATATCTCTCTTTTTCTTTTCACAGAAATCTATTTCTTCATAATTTAATTGTAAAATTTTTTTATCTTCTTTCTCTAAAATCAAAGGGCATCCTCCATGTTTCCCTAGATTTTTGTAGTAACCACTTAACTTATTGTTTAATGATCCTTTCCACGTTACTTTATAATCTTCATAATATCGTGGTGGATTATTTTTCGAAATTAGATAATCAGCCAAATTTAGGCATCCTTTCCTAAATTCATCTTTATCATTTTTTTTAGACAATGAAATTGTTTTTTGTTTTATTTCATTTTCAATTCTTTTAAACTCTGGTAGGCTTGTAACTTCGTAAAATTGCGAACCATAGGAATTATAATACTGTATTCAAAAAAATTATTATTACTTATTTAAGCTTTAATTTGTCATTTACTTTTATTATAGCATCTTTATCATAAAAAAAATTATGAATAAATTTAATCATATTAAAAAAAATTAAATATTACCGATGGAAAACAGCTATCCATGGTGATTCTACATTAGCACCGTAGATCGACATAAATAACAATGTGAAAAAAAAAATACAAATTTAGTTATTTTTATTTACCAATAAAGTAATTTTAAATTCATATATATTAATAAAATAAATTATAAAAGCATCATTTACATAAAAATTTATATATAAACTATAAATTAATATAATTCATTTCTATATATTTTGTACGTTTGTTATCTTCATTTACATTAAGTAAATATATCACAACTACGGATATATTGTAAGCATATTTTAATATTAATTCACAGTTATGGATATATCGTTATGTAAAACTAGTATTCTCTTTATGAAAGAAAAGACAAAATATTAAAAAAAATTTATATATATGTTACACTAATATGTAATATAAATTTTATTATGTAAAATGTCATTAATCTGTATAATGCAGTTTTTTCTTTTTTCTTAAAACAAACATATATATATATAAATATTATTACCTATATTAACATAAATAATTCCTTTTATTCTTACCTTTTCTCTAGAATATATAATTTATAAACGAAATCATTATTAATGCTGATAGTATGTTTTTATTTTAGTTTTTTTGTTTTATTTTTTTATATATTAATGATGAAGATCATTATATAGTTCTCATTATTTTGTTAATATTTTTTTATATTTACTGCATAGTGTTAAGAATGAGAGCTAATAAATATATATTATACTAAATTTTTCTATACTTGTAGAATGCGCTTATCGCTAAAATGCACTTGTGACATTAAATATTATATTTATATCTATTACCAAAAATTCCTTATTTATAGTATATAGTATTTCATTGAATAATTTTAATATAATATAATTTATTATATATATATTTTCGTTTATATGTGCCTATTACCGCGTTTATATATGAATCCTTTCATTTTGACAAACACTTAATTAATTAAAACTATATTTAGTTGTATTAATTAATGAAAAAATATTTGGATACTCATTAAAATATGCAAAATATTAATAATTAATTATAGCAAGCTTATTTAAGCAACATATTTGAAATAAATGTAACATAAATTATGACACTGTAATAAAGAACAATAACGTAATGTTGGACGTAAAAGGAATAGTATATTAAATTAGACAAAAAAATATAAAATCTTTGTAATTAATTTTCTTTAATAGTTGATAGATATATTCTAACAAATAGATTAAATAAATATTATATTTTTTTTTTGATTTTTTATACATTTAACTATAAAGAAATAACATTTTTATTACAATACATATTTATTCAGCATTAATAATAAAAGAAGTCATGTATTATTTATAAAACTTTTTATGATGCAAATGTTTAAGTGAAATTCCAAACAAATTTGAAGTTCATACAAATAACATTAGTTATTATATTATAAAAAAAATATTTTTTATTTCTTAATATAATATTTTCTTTGAAACAGATACATATGAAAGAGATAACGATAAGAAAATTGAAAAAAACAAATATTAATAATATATGTTTTTAATTAATTTCTTTGCATATAAAATTACTATATAATGGCTATGTTTAATAAATTAGTTATATAAAAGTCGTATATTTTCATTTATTTTTATGATTTATTTTATTAACATAAATTATTTTAGTTCGATGATGTTCTCTTTTTTTTTTAATATTTTATATATTATTCCATTTTTTTTTTTAAATATGTTACTTAAAAACATTATACAGTTGATTATACGTAAATATAATTTATGGTGTTTCATAATTTATTTTATTTATATTTCTGTTTTAGACTGTATTATATTAATATATGTAAATATAAAATATATAAGGCATATATAATTGTTGATTAATATATATCAAAAAGAAAAACAGAATATTATTTTCTTAAATATATGAAATCATTTCAACAAAATTTGCCTAAATTTAATTTTAAAATATTTATAAAAAAGAAATTTTTTTTTTTTTTATTATTTTATAAATTTATTAAAACATATATATTTTCTTTTTCAATTTATTTTTTATTATGGTTTTTAATGTATCATCAGAATTTTTGTATAATACTGAAATTTATCTATTACGTTTATTTAAAGGTAATGTAAAATTAATTATGATTCGTATGAACTAATAAAGTTTCCTTCATAATATTATGAATATACTATTTTACTTCTTATTTAAAATATAATGTTTAATATAAAAATAGATATATTTTTATGTAAAATATTAACATAATATAAGCTAAGATTAATGCTATAAGAATAAAATGTATTAAAGCATTAAACGGGAAAAATATGTAATAGTAATTGCATTTAATATAATGTAATTTTCTAAATAAGTAGTTATAATTTTTCATTATTTAATGTATACAAATATACAATGTAAAAAATGTGATATAAATTATTATAAAAAGGCACTTATTTAAATTTATATTTAATATCTTTCAAATTAGTGTTAATAATTTTCAACATAACATTAAAGTGTAAACAGTATTAAATAATAATATACCTGAAAAATAAAAATAAAAAATTGTTTCTTGATAATACATCTGAATTTTACTAATATCGTTTTAGTTAAACAGATAAATATATAATCCCGTCCTATAACAAAATGGTCTTATTTTTATATGTATTTACACGAATAAGGCAATAAATTACATTTATGCAGATTATTGCAATGTTAAATATGTGATATCCTTTTTATGTTTTTATAAGTATCATTTCATTTTATAGGATTAAATAGGATTATTTTATGTACAATTTATTCCTTATAAATTCATATTGTTCTCGTATGCAAGTTTCAAAATTTGAGGTCCCTAATGTATAGAATTACTAGTAATTTAATAATCATAGTATAAATTAATATTTATGTATTATTACTAAGTTAATATATGACATATTTTTAATATTACAAATTTTTATTGATTTTAATTATAATTATGTTTATCCATTACATTTACTGTACTTGTTACGATTTCTGAATTATTAATGTGTATTTTTGATGAATTCCCTTTTATATATATTGTGTGAATGGATATAATATAAGAAATATTATGTAAAACAAGTATATTAATGTGAAACAATAATTTGAATATATGTTAACCATTTATAATTAATTCTTTTTTATATTTGTGTATCTTTATTGCTTATAATTTGATTAAAATATTTGTCTTTTAATTTTTATATTTTCCTTTTTTTTTAGTTGTTAAATTTTTACTTTGGTCTATATGTATGAACTTTGTATAGCATTATTAGAATCATACTCATAAATTATTGCATATGTAGTGTTATTATTAAAAACAAAATATATTTTTTTTTTTTTTTGCTTTTTCAATATACATTTCGATTGAATTATTCAGTATTTTACTTTATATGTAAAAGAACATATATTTTTGAAGAATTATAAATTAAAATTTTGTGGAATATACTTTATGTAATACATACTATTGGTCAAACATATTTGATCGTTTTTAGAGCCATTTATCAGTATTCAGGAATTCTGTTAATATAAATAATTTTATTTTTTCATATTGAAGACCGAATCAAAGTACAAATGATATAATCTATTATTAAATAAATTTCATATTTGTATATGCAACACTATTAAAATGGTGATGCATGCAGCAGCATATTTTATGGATAGTGTAGTACATCTACATTTTTAAGTAATTTAATTTATAGTACTAAACAAAAGTAAACATAGAAAACAGTGCAATAAATGTTAATGTAATAATTGAAAATAAAAAGAAAAGCTCATACACCTTAGTTTCAGTTGTTTCAAGTTTTTTCAGTAAATAAATAAATATTAATTTTACTGGAACTGTATAACTTTTTGTTTGAATACTTTCACATAGTTCATTAACATACCTTAATAACTGTACCCTTATGCGATTAATAACAAGATATTTATAAGAGTGATATTTATTTTCAAGTTTTTTTATTGTGTTCAAAAGTTATTGAATTTAGAGTAACATATATACTTATAAGATTACTATATAATAAATTATATTTTTTTAGCATAGGCACGAAAACTACATATAAAACTGAATTATGGGAATATTTCAGAAATAGTAAACATATAGTTTACATGTAATATTATAAAAAGGGATAAAAAATAAAACATATCTTCTTTGTAGAAAAGCAAAATATTGGTTTCTTTGGTAAAATATATATGAAAACCATATAATGAATATACAATTTCCGGTAAAAATTTAATATGTAAATGAATTATTTGTTTTTTGTAGACATAATATTATATAGTTAGTATAAATATGAAAATTATATTATGCAAATGCAAATTTAATAACTTTCTTTATTAAATTCCTTTGTTATTATGCATTAATATAATTAAAACTATTCATTAAAAATAAAAAGTACATTATAAAAAAGCAGGAACGTTTTATTGAGATATATATATATAATATACACATATGCTATATAAATGTAATAATGAAAAGATAGAATATTATACTAGAAGATTAAATTATGTGTTTATAGCTTCTCAAATTGAAAATATAAAAATAATTTGTACAAATATTTATTTATTTTAAAAAAATAAGATCAACAAAATATCTCAAAAAAAAATGAAAATTGCTAAAACTGATAAATCTTACTTATAGGCAAATACCTTGGAAAATTTTCCCTATACAAAGAATTAAATTCTGTAATATATTTATAGGTTATATATATATTATTATGAATTTTTAAAATACTCAGTGAATGCTTTATATAAAACATTAATGTACATAAAAATGAGAGATTATCATATTCCGAAAAAACATAAAAGTAACTAATAAGAGTTTCCGTATATGATACGACGATAATAATAATATATATTAAAACAATAAAATATATTAGCGTTAATTAAAAATTTTTTTTTTTTTGAAGTTTAAAAATCCTATTTTAAATTTATATATTTTTTTCATTTTTTTTTTAATTATTATAACTGTATAGTTTGAAGAATAATACTTTTTAATGTAAACAATAATCTAGAGTCTTTTTATAGAACGATTACAATATGTTTCGTTGCATATGACATTCCTATCTGTCACAGGAATGGTTACTATATATAAAGTTTTAAAATAATAAAAATAATATTTTTTTTTGCTATAGATATGTTTAACAATATATTATTTATTTATAATCATTGTATAATTTGTATCCTTAGAATGTATTCCTGGCATTATTGATTTGCAAAGAATGAATTAAAAAATAATATATTCCATTTAAATTTATCAGATAAGTTTTACTTAAAAACATTTTTTATTAAATAATTTGCTTATTTTTATATATTATGTACATAATGTAACCTTTATATTATACTTATATTTTAAATATATTTCATTTGAGATACCTTTGCATTAAAGCATATATATTTAATATTTTAACGAAAAAATACTTCTTATCTTTGATTTATTTTCCATATTTTTTTTACACTAATATTTCCTCTAAATGAATATTTTTAATTAAAAAATGTTAAAAATAATTAATTTCATGAGTATAAAGAAGTTTTTTATAAATAATGATAAATATTAAAATTATTTAAAATTTATCATATAAAAATTTATGCCAAAAAAATAATATATACTTTAATACCTTTAATATATATATTTGTTCATACGTGATGTTGTAACATACAAATATCATTTTTTAAATATATAAATATCATATAGTTTGTAAATTTTATAATTAGTATGACACAAATTTTGTAAAATATTTTTGTTTTTTTTATTATCATTCCTACTATATTTTTGCGATAATTAATATTTTTTATCATTTATATATATTAGTTCCAAAAATAGTATTTATAAAATTCGGATAACAAATACAAAAGCATCTTTAAAAATAGAAATTATTCTTTTAATATGTAGTATAATGCATAATCTATATTCTATACATTTCGTTTTTTAGATGTATTCACATTTTGTTTAATATTAGGAAATCATATGTTTTTTTGTTTTTGAAAATATAAGAAACATTATTTAATTAGTGTAATATATTAATGTATATATTTTGAATATTTAAGAATGAATTCAAAATATATTTAATTTGTTAAGGTTTAGCATTTATATATAACATTATCGTAAAATATTAATAATATATTTGAACGTTTTTTTCTTTTATCGATTATTTAAAATAGTATATATATATATATATATATATAACTAAAAATGTTATGAACGAAATAATAAGTAGAAATTTACAAATGTAATTACATTTTTCTTTGTGATTAAAATTATATTGTATTATAATTAAATTTTTTTGGACCCTATATATTATCATATTAAAGATCTTTATAATATAACAAAAAATGATATCATTCTTTTTCATTATAATTACTACATTTATCCTTATAACATGGACATATCATTATAGCTATGATGTATTATGATAAAATTATTTAAGTATTTTTACATTATTGACATATTTTTTGGTTTATTCTTATTAATTCTATTATGTAACAAAAGTGTTATTATTATTAAATGATAAATATATCTATATATTGTTTTTAGTGTACATTTTATAATACGGTAGGAGAGTACAATTTTAATAAAAAATTAGGTATAAATAATTATCAATTGTTAGCACAATATGGAAAGAATAATGTTTAAAATATTACATGCGTAAAAAATATGATACATAATAATAAAGAGAACTAATATAATGTTAGAACTAAATATGGAAGTAGTACAATAGAAGAATCAAACAATAAAATAAAAGTTTATTATACAAGAAGGAATTCGATAAACAATATAACAGACATAAATATTTAGTATTTGAAAAAAAAAAATATATCCCGTTTTGAAAGAACATAATTTAAACATCTTGATTATATAGATTATATTAGAAAAAATACATCTTTAGTGATAAAACTTATGGACAAATATTATTTAAAAAGTGCGGATTACGAATATATATATCTTTTATACTGCTCTATTTGGTATTCTTTTCACTATTAATTAGTATTATTAAAACAATTTTTGAAAAAAGTATTGAAGCATTGAACCATTGAAGCATTGTGTTTATGAGTCTTCGATGCATTATGTGTTATATTCTTAACAGGGTGTATTTATATATTTATAAAAATTATAAAAAATATGTGAGTTACGAAAAGCAAATACATAAAGTAATAATAAGAAATATGTTTCCCTGTGTAAAAGTCCTTCATGATAAGTAATAACTGTAATATATTTGAAGATATATATAACAAATTTATACATAATTGCTTAAATTTATTGGATACATCAGCATATACCTGGCATATTTGATGAACAGGTGCAGACAAAAAATATTCTTAATATTTGTTTGAATTTGTATGTTATAATATTTCTGAATCTGTATTTTAAGGTATTTTTTTAGCACAGTTGAATATGTTTTTATATATAATATGGTGTTTAATTAGATTGACATAAAAAATATATATTTATGATTTAAAATTAATATGTAACGAATAGTTCATATAATTTTATTAAGGAATCATAATTTATACTTTAAATACAAAACAATTGTTCCTTTTATTTCATATGATACTATTCTAACATGATTATTTATTGACTTAATTTAAATAAGACCATTATTAATTTGAAATTCAAAGTAAATGTTGCTCTTCTCTGTAAATAATAAAGTAAAATTAATGTATTTTCTTTAATTAATGTATAAATATTTTTTATTTTTTACTTAAAACTAATATTAATTATTTTAATACCAAATATGTTTTAAATGAATATATCATAGAATTTTTATACAATGTAAAAACCATTTTATGAATCCTTTAGTTTATTTTCTATAGTATAAAGGAGAAAGTATATATAATATATAAATAAATATGCTTATTAAACATCAATTATTTATAATTGTAT